>NW_026899760.1:0-94401 GCF_033153095.1 Gastrolobium bilobum | reverse complement strand
AATATATGCTACGAAAAAGTTTGTCCTTCCTCTGGCCCAAAACTACCCCAATGGCATGATCACTTGCATCGCACATTAGTTCAAAGGGTAAGTTCCAGTCTGGAGGTTGGATGACAGGCGTAGTAATGAGCTTATTTTTCAAAGATTCAAAAGCTTTCACACAGTCAGAGTTAAACTCAAATTTTATATCTTTTTCTAATAAGTGGCATAAAGGTCTAGCTATTTTGGAAAAATCTTTAACAAACCTTCTGTAAAAGCCTGCATGCCCTAAAAAGGATCTCAAGGTTTTTACACTTACTGGTGGTGGCATTTGCTTGATCCACTTCCAGTTCTTCTCTAGAAATTTTGTGTCCCAGGACTATTCCTTCTTTCACCATGAAGTGGCATTTTTCCCAATTAAGCACTAGATTAGAGGACAGACACCTTTGAAGGACTTCTTCTAAATTGTCCAAGCAGTCATCATATGACGCCCCCAGTACTGAAAAATCATCTATAAAGACTTCTACTCCTTCACCTATTAGATCGAAAAAGATTGAGAACATACACCTCTGGAACGTTGCTGGTGCATTACATAACTCGAAGGGCATCCTTCTGAAAGCGAACGTTCCATATGGGCAGGTGAAGGTGGTTTTATGTTGATCTTCTGGTGCCAAAGCAATTTGATTATACCCCGAATATCCATCAAGGAAGCAGAAGTATTCTTTTCCTGCTAGGTGGTCCAGCATCTGATCTGTAAAAGGGAGTGGGAAATGGTCCTTCCTGGTGGCATTGTTGAGCTTCCTGTAATCTTGGCAGATTCTCCATCCTGTAACCTTTCTCACAGGTATCAGCTCATTCTTTTCATTCTTTTCCACTGTGATGCCTCCCTTTTTTGGGACGCATTAGACAGGACTTACCCAACTGCTGTCAGATATTGGGTATATGATCCCTGCATCCAGCCATTTGATGACTTCCTTTCTCACCACTTCTTTCATTATAGGGTTCAACCTTCTTTGATGTTCCACTGAAAAACTGTTAGGATCAGTCAATAATATTTTATGCATACAAAATGAGGGAATGATACCTTTGAGATCAGCTATGGTCTAACCGATGGCTCCTTGGTATTTTTTAGCTTGTCAAGCAACAGTCCTTCTTGTTCCTTGGTAAGAAATGAAGAAATGATCACAGGAAGGGTTTTATTGTTCCCCAGATATGCATACTTCAAATGTTGGGGAAAGGGTTTTAGTTCTAACCCAGGAGGTTTTTCTGAAGAAGGTCTTTTGAGCTGCTTCTCCTTTTCAGTTCTTATCAAAGGTTCAGGCCTTCTTTCTTACAGATAGCAACTCTGTTCTTCCTGTTGTGGGTCTTCTTCTTCTTCCTCGTATTCTTCTTCTTCTGTTTTTCTGCTATGCTGATTGTCTAACAAAGTGAGAGCATAACATTCTTCCAAGTCTTCTCCTTCATCCTGGAACTTTATTGCTTTGACAATATTGAACTTGATCTCATCGTCATGAACTCTCATGGTTAGTTCCCCCTTTTGTACATTGATAATTTCTCCTCCAGTTGCTAGGAACGGTCTACCCAGAATGATGGGAACGTCATCATCAGCTTCATAATCCAGAATGATGAAGTCAGCAGGTAAGATAAATTTATCTACTTTGACTAGCAGATCTTTAATCTTCCCTTCTGGCTTGACGATGGATCTGTCTGCCATTTGCAAGGTCACCGTGGTGGGTTTAGTTGGTCCAGTGGATAATTGTTTGAAGACAGATAGGGGCATGAGATTGATGATGGCCCCTAAATCACACAAGGCTTTCCCTTGGTACGTGTTTCCTATAATGCAAGGAATGGTGAAGCTTCCTGGGTCTTGAAGCTTAGGTGGGACTTTGCTTAAGTATTGTCAACTCTCTTGTGTCATTTTTACAGTCTCATATTCCGTTATTCCTCTTTTTTTTAGAGGACATCTTTCATGAAGTTTACGTACCTGGGCATCTGTTCTAGTGCGTCCACCAGAGGAATG
This sequence comes from Gastrolobium bilobum, assembly GCF_033153095.1. Lineage (NCBI taxonomy): Eukaryota > Viridiplantae > Streptophyta > Magnoliopsida > Fabales > Fabaceae > Gastrolobium > Gastrolobium bilobum. The sequence continues at coordinate 92,402 of NW_026899760.1, read as the reverse complement.
TTGATGTGAAGTTGTTTTAAAATGTCCAGGAACTTTCCAAAGTGCTTATCCTCCTGTTGCTTTTTTGTTCTTTGAGGGAACAAAATTTTTGTTGATATTTGCCTGCTTTGAGTTGGACTGATTGGTTGGCTGTTGGCTTCCTTTTCAGGTTCTGGGTTCTGTTCGTATGTGACTGGTAATTGTTGCTGTGCTTTTGGGGCTGCTTCAGGTGTTTCAGCTTGTTCTTTTTCCTTTGGTCGAACTGTGGGTTGTGCTGTGGTTTTCCCACTTCTTAAGGTGACAGCCTTGATTTGCTCTGAGGGGGGGTAGGTGTTACTTTTGGCGAGTTTGTTGAAGGAACGTCAGTATTCCTTGCTAATGATCCTTGTGTTCTAGTTTGAAGGTTGGCAGCAATCTATCCCAGATGGGACTCAATGTTCCTGACCACTGCATCATTCCTGGTGACATATTCCTTGACATAATTTTCCAGGGTGTTGATGCGTTGGTCATCTCTGTGGAACAGAACGTAGTTGTTTCTTCTTTGTTCAAACGTTCCACTACTTCTACCTTGCAGATACTGCTGCTGATTGTTGTTGAATGGTCTCTGGTTAATGGGTGGCCTCCATTGGGTGTTGTGGTTCTGATCCTTAATGATAGTTCCTCCAGGGATTAAATGTGTATTTCGTCCTGCTTGTTAATTGTCTCTGGTGAAGTTCCTATTGCCAAATTTTTTTGCATAACACACCAATGCAGTGGATGGGCAGTCTGTTGAGTCATGAAGGTCACCACAGGCTGAGCATGGTTCTGTTTCAGTTGCTGTGAGTTGTAAGACCTCCATCCTTTGTGCTTCTTGGTCGGCTTTTAGGTTCTTCATTTCATTCATGAGTGATGCCAGCTGGGCTTCCATGGCAGTTTGTTTATCTAGTTCTAGCATGCCTGGCTTCCTCACTGGGCTCACTCTGTCTATTGGCCATTGGAGACATCTTTCAGCAGTCCCTTCTATGATTTCATATCTTGATTCAAGTGTTCCTGTAAAGAAATATCCTCCTGCAGCAAAATCTAAGTGAGACTGAGAAGTATGATCAAGTCCTTTATAGAAAGATTATAACACTCCCCAACTTTCTACCCCATGGTTTGGACATTTTCTTATGATGTCCTTGTATCTCTCTCATGCTTCATAGAGATTTTCTCCATAAAACATTCTGAAGTTAGAGATTTCTGCTCTAACATCTGCTTGTCGAGACATTGGAAGAAACCTCTCTATGAACTTGTTAGAGAGTTCTTCCCATGTGTGGATTGATCCAGGGGTGAGAGTTTTCATCAATGTTTTAGCTTTTAAGCCTAAGGAGTGAGGGAACAACCTCATTCTCATGCTCTCTTCTATTACACCCTCAGCTTTAAAATTGTCACAGATATCTTGGAATGTTGTGAGGTGTGTGTAAGGATCTTCTGCAGGGAGTCCATTGAAGACCCTTGCTTCCCTAATCATGTGAAACATGATAGGTTTTAATTCAAAATTGGGTGCTACAGGAGGGAGGATTACTCCCCTGTCTGTCCTGTTCCTGAAAGGAGCAGCCAAAGTTCTGAAGTTCTGTTCAGGGGGAACCTCTTCATTGTTATTATTTTGATCAGCCATGTTTTCAGGAAATCTTTCTCTGAGGTTCCTTCTTCTCCTATGGAGTGTGCGTTCTGGCTTAGGATCAAAAAGAAACTTAGGTACTTCAATGGAGTGGTTAGAGTCTGTTTCAAACTCTTCACTCATAAACCAATAACACAGGGTATATATATGTGTGCACAGCAGATTCAGTGATAAAGAGAAAAAAATATAAATGTAAAGTCAGATATACAGTATATGTGTTAGAAAACAATGATAAGAACAACAGTTCGTGTTTCTATCCCCGGCAACGGCGCCAAAAACTTGTTGGGTGGTTTGCTGATGGTGAAAAAATATAAGTTCTGATAGGGGACGTTCCTCTGTTCTTGCAGAACACAGATTCGTCCCTTAGATCCAACCCAAGTGCGCAAGTGCACGCATCAAGTAATAAATGGAGTATTAATGCCCAAATTATCGTTCCCACGAGGATAGAGTGCTAATTATTGTTTTATCACTGTTTATAAAGAGTGAAAATGAGAAGAAAAGTTAGTAAATGAACTGTCGGGTCAAACGTTCTCTACTGTCTTGACAACATTCCTCAGGAACAGTAGGTTCAATCTGATGGTAAACAATTGCTCGCTGCGTTATATATGTGATCCTTCCTGTTTAGAAGAAGGTGAGATAACATTCATTTGAGTTTTTATAAGTACTAAATAAAATAAAACTACTAAAACAGAAATAACTATAATCAAGAGACAACAGGGTGGTGGTTAAAACAGTTTAACAGAAGGAACGGATTCACTGCTTCACTCTTAAAGGGGTTGTTTTCTCTGCTCAAGACTTAGCACCTTTTGGCTTTGTCTAAGTTTCTTTGCCTGCCAACTCTGATTCCTCAGCTCATGGTCTAGATGGCTCACAAGTTTCCATATTCCTATGGCTCCCTTGACTCCAACAGGTACTTAGTTCAGAACCTTAAAATGGACGAGTTGGCCCCTTATTCCTAAGGTGACCAGTAGCGTTTTTGCCATGACATCTACCTTCCCCCAATGGCTAAGCTGTCTGAAATCCCTTCTTTATGGAAGTTCCTTTCTCAGTATGTACCCAATTTCTATTGGCGCACAATGAATATAGCTTACTTAGCCAAAGAAATACAAAAAGCTTCTGTCAAGAGTTTTGAAAACAGTTCTTTAAGAGTTTCACAGTTTACCCGTTCCACAAATAGTTCAGCTCATAGCTGATAGTTTAAACATAATTATTCTCAACTGAGATCACATAAACCCGAGATTCAGTCAAGAGATAATGATTGGAACGAAGAGAAAAACACTTATATTAAATTAAAAGACAGTTTACAAAAAGAAATAGAAAATGGAGAAAGATGGGTATTTGCTCGTGAGGAGTCTTGATGGTTGTTTACAGAGAAGAGAAAAGGGGTTGTCACTTAACTACAGTTACAACTTAAAATTAAACTACGTTACTGACTACTACTACTACTAGTTGATCTTCTTCCTTCTGGACTTTAATCCCTCCAGAATCCAATGATGTTTTTGTATGAGGGTGGTCCTATTTATAGATGGAAGGAGAGTGGCAAGCTTGTAAATCCTTTGGAGCAAGTTGCTTGAATGAGGGGACGGGTTGGTGGGAGCAGAGTATGGAAGCTGTGCAAATTGCTGGATGGAACAAGGTTTGGTGAAGATTAGTCGTAGTTTGCAGGTTTTCCCACGTTTTGCTTCTGTTTTCAGCCAATAAGAACTCTTGATTCCCTGCTCTTCATGTTTTCAGCTGCTCAGTTGGTGCACCACCTTGCTTTTTAGAAGTCTTCAACTCTACGTTTCCTGCAAAGTGTACAGAAGCATTAAATGAATGGAGCAGGTGCATTAAATGCGTCTCAGTCCGTTCCCCTTTTAATATATTTTAAAGGAATACGTTACCATCCGTTCCCCCACTGTGTTTTTGTCACAAATGTGTAAAACAAGTGATTTTCATGCTGAAGTTGCTCATCAGATGAGGGAACATATGGTATTTTGCCATCAAAATGGGCTTAGATGGGAACGAATTTACGTCCCATCAAGCATCTTCCTATAGCTTCTGGCTCCGAGGATGATTCTTAGTCTATAGGACTGTTTGTTGTTATTTAGATAGACTATGATTTTTGAGACGCTTGTAATCTTTTTGGCTGATGTTATGTTTGAGTACTATGCGTATCTATTTGATGTATGTACCATTTTTTGCTTAATGATATGCATCGTATTTTCCTTGTGCTTTGATCATACTATTTCATTGCTTGCATGCTCATTTATGTTATCTTATTTATTGGATTACTCGTTTCCTTTTGATGTTTCCAAAGGGGGAGAAAAGGAGTAAGATGTATTAAATTAAGAAATATTCTAGATGTAAGGTAAATAGGGGGAGATATTGAAACTTAATCATTAAAATAAACTATACCATCATCTAAGGGGGAGTATCGAATTTCAAATGAACAAATTTATGCAACACTAACTCTCTTTCTCAATTTAAAGTTTGTGATCATCAAAAAGGGGGAGATTGAAGAATCAAAGTGATGATGTGGTTGCCACATACTCAAAGTTAATACCTTGATGATTTCACGTCAACATAGTTTTGATGATAACAAACAAACTCAAAGAGGAATGCTCAAAGACGAAGCAACATCCAAAAGAAATCAAGCAAATGTGAAAGCATGCAAATCAAGCATCAAGCCAAGTCTAAGATCTCAATGGTATATTCATTTAGGACTTAGAATAAATATGTAAAGGTGTATAGATTCTAGCATTGTGTAACATCCCACGTAATTAAGGAAATACATATATTATTATAAGATAAAAGCATGCATGAATGATAATTTAAATCGCATGGTATATGTGTTTAATTTTCGAATTCTATGATTAGTAGTAGGATATTAGTACGTGATTAATAGAGATGTGGGAAATTAATTTAATTGCAAGGGCTGATGAAGAACTATTTTAGACAAGTTGAATAACTAGGATCTAGTGGTGGTTTGTTGAAGAAAATTCAAATACAAACAAGATATAAAAATTTACCAACACTTGGGCTAATTTGTAGTAACATAAAACATTAGGATCAAATAAATTGGACCTCATCACATGAATGGGGAGCTGGCCCAAGAGGTTTGTAAGGGCTTGGTTCAGCCCAAATCCCTCTCACTCCACCCAAAATCTCATCCTATCTTAGTAATTCCACAAAGCTACTTCCCATTGGGTAATGTTTACACATGGCAACAAAGCATTATCCATTGTGTATTCTTCTCATTTGAGCACATAGGGAACCGGTTGTGATCAGAAAATTCTGATCAAAAGCAACACAAAGATGTACACTTCTCTTTCCATTTCTCTTTCACGCCTAGGCCAGCACAAAAGCAAATAGGTTGCTTGTAAGACTAGCCATAAACCACACAACAATCTCATGCATCCAATGGATAATAAGTGGCCAGCCTTGCATGCATATGCATTGGCTCAAACAAGTCACACTCTAACCCCATTTGTGCTCTCCAAATGGGGGAAGTCTTCAGCATTGTAAGACACTTTACAATTTAAATATATCTCAACTTCTTTCCCTCCACACTCCAACGTTGCTGAAGATACACACCAAGCCAAAGTAACTTTGCTTTCTTTCACTCCAAAGTTGCGACCTTGCAACCCCAAGCAAATGACTTTCAATTTCATCCTCCTTATTTCCTCCACCCTTAAACCGTAGCCCTCCTAGAAAGACAACACAAGAAACACCTTCATATTTTCTTATATCTTTCATCTAAACCGTGGAGTTCTTGGAATCAACCAAGGATTTTTATCATATCTTGCTCCCATATCGTCCCTCTCGGTTGTTCACCATAGTCCCTAGAGGTAAAATGTTTCCTCTACTTCATCATCATTTATGATTTACGTCATGAGGTTTGAAGGAGACATTCATGACTAACTTAAGTTAATCCTTTTCTTTCCTCTCCTTTTTTCACATGGTCGGCCTTGAAGAGAAAAGCTTGCTGTTTTGAGTAGATTAAAGCTTGAAGTTTTGTCCTTGGTTCCATTCGGTTTTACCTTGTGCTCCGCCAAGAGGTAGGCATGAAAATCCCTCCACCATTCTCTTGTTTTAAATAGTGAAGCATGACTTAGAAAATAGCCTTTCATTTGTAAATTTTATGCCTTTTAGTTCTGTTTTGAGTCTTAAATTAACAGCTTTTGGGATAAAACGAATATGATCTTAAATATTAAAAAGGTAGGAATGTTTGCATGTTATATATGTATCTAGGATTTTCCTTGAAACAAAGTTATGACGACAACATCTTGTGCACCATTGTAGCGCACCTACTAGAGTAGTAAGTTTTAGGAAAATTTATTCCTTTGAAAATGTTATCGTATGTTGACCTTCAGCTCACTGTTTTGTCATAAATTATTCACTGTTTTACTGAAGAAAAACGTTCGCTGTTTTGATAAAAAATGAGAAGGTCAAATGAGAGTCAAGAATAATTTTAGAAAAAGGAACCGATTTAGCGGAGTGATGTAAGGATATGTAGGCTTCAGGAATTGTTGTCAAATTATTAAATTTAAGTGAAACGTATGCTGATTTATTATAATGTAAAATAGGTGCGAAAAATTTTTGAGACGTTGGACTGTTTCGTTGTGAATCGGTAAAGTTAGTTTCGTCGTACGATGTATGTGTTAGGTGGTATTACCTAATGTGACTATTAGCTAGTGTATGAAATTGTAATGTGTTGCTCACATATGTTCAATGATATTTTATGATGATGATATGGCAAAGGTAAGAACATGAAATGATGATAATGGTATATGCATGCATTTTTACATCATGATGCATTTTTATGTTTGGTGTGTGACCGCATTTCAGGGCATGTACACAATAGATTCATGCAGGCTTTGAAATGTAGAATAGTTATTCACAGGATCATGTGTATGAGCACGCATCATATAGGCATCCCTTGATATCAGGGTATGGGACAGTTGGCGTCAGTCCGCATAGGCCACAGTGGAATTACCCAAATGATGGTGTCGTGCATGGAATTTCCACTGTGTATGCACGCGCACGACGGTGCTATTAGCGTGAAGAAGGCGTTATATACGCTATGTGATATATGATGAAAAGGATATATGATGAAAAGGTTTTAATGTTTGAAGCGACTGTTTATGATTTTGTGCCTAGTTTAATATTGTTGCTTTATGGTTTTGTTGCCACACTACTGGGATTATTCTCACCCCTTTGGGGCAGCAATTTTTAAATTGCAGGAGGACGTAAGAGCATTTGAGGACTTGGATGTTCGAATTTTGCTGTATTTTGCTGCTGATTAGCATTATTCCATGATGACTGTTTTAAGTTTCGGATGACTGTATGATGTGGTACTTGATGACTTTTTGGATGACTGTAAAACTATGATTTTATTTCTGTTTTAAAGTCTTCTACGTACAGCGGCTATTTTAAGAAAATCTGAAAATGTTTTGCGAAAAGGAATTTTTCTAAATGCTGAATTTTAACAGTTTACGGTCAACTTACGAGTTACGTTTCAAAGGGCAAATGACCTCCGATTTTCTATTATTTTATATGCACACGAAGCACCACACGTCTACTTTCAGATTCCGTTAACTGTACAAAAATAGTTTGAAAGATCGATTTTATATTGATATTTGAACGCTGACTGGTTTTGGAAATTCCGCTGTGCAAACAACAAGGTTTTTATCAAGTTCTATCAATAGATTCTTCTTAGATTCTGTTTTCCACTTTAATAACTCAAAAGTATTTAAAGAAAAAGTTTTTATCCGCTTCCGTAACTCTAATAACGATTAGCAAACGACTCTCTTGGATGCATACAAGAGAGGGTGTTACACTAATTGGTATCAGAGCAGTTTTGATTCATGGTGACGGTTTTGATTGAATTGTTTGCTTCTTGTGAATTGATTGATGACTGATAAATGATTGATTGTTTGCTTTACGATAAATTGTTTAGAATATATGTTAAATTGTCATAAGTTAGAATTGTTAGAATTAAATAATGATAGGAACAGGTGCACTACTAACTTATCTGAATTGAACTGGAGTACCTACTCGGAATTGCTGTCATAAATAACTCGCAGTGAGTCTGATCAGCTCATTTCGTGCTATTGTGAGTGCAGAGACATGGCAGGTACTCGTGGTTCCACTCAGGGAAGAACAAGAAATGCACCTGACGATCTAATTACCACTGTTAGCGGGTTGGCCACTTTCGTCAACAATATGAGTCAAGAGTGGAGGGACTACCAACAATAGCACCCGAACCAACCCCCACTGCAAGACAATGCAGAACAAATTGCCAGACAAAGGCTGAAGGATTTCCGTAATTTCCAACCACCTGTATTTGAAGGTGGTGACAAACCCGAAGCTGCAGCGAAGTGGCTGCAGATGATGGAGCGTATTTTTGAGCGAATGGGATGTCTAGAAGCTCAGAAAATGGATTATGCCTCCTACCAGCTAACGGGAGAAGCATTAACATGGTGGACTGGCGCTAGAGCTCTGCTGCGAGCTCAGAACACTGACTTGACTTGGGCTGTATTCAGGCGGGTATTTCTGGACAAGTACTTTCCAAAAGCAATGAGAAGAATGAAGCACACCGAGTTGCTGTCTTTGAGGCAAGGGAACATGTCTATCAATGAATACATTGCAAAGTTTGCTCAGCTGATGGAATATGCCAACTTCGACCGAAACATCTACAATGAGGAATGGCAGGTGGAAAAATTTGAAAGCGGATTGCACCCGGAGATCAGAAAGCTAATGTTGACCACAACTGTTCGTACTCTGCCAGAAATCATTAATCAGAGTCGGCAAGCGGAGGACATTATCACTGAAGCAAGGAATTTGAACCGACAACCTGTGCAACAGCAGGGAGGAAGCAGAGTGGGCAAATTCTTCAGAAAGATTACTGGAATGAATAAAGGAAAGGCTCCACAGATGCAAGCTCAGGCTGGTAATTTCAAGAGGAATAATGCCCCGGGTCAGTCTTCAACAGGACGTCAGGGTCTCAGTGCGTGTACTAATTGTGGAAAGAGCCATGCAGGAGTCTGTCTACGGCGAAGCAATACATGCTACAGATGTGGTCAGTCACGACATTTCTCTTATAATTGTCAAAATAATGCTAATCAGCAACCTGCTCAGGCTCGGGTGTTCACCCTTGATGCTAATGAAGCCCAGAAGTATCCAAATTTAATTCGAGGTAACATAATTCTTAATGGTTGTCCTATTTCTGCTATTTTTGATTCTGGAGCATCTTGTTCGTTTATGGCAAAACATATAGCTATGAGAATAGGCATCACCCCAGTCCCGTTACCCTATGAGTTACACATCAGTACCCCCACTGGATGAGCATGCACAACCTCAGAAATTTGTAGAGGCATTCTTTTGAAGTATAAAGGAAGCATTTATACAATCAACTTAGTGGTTCTACCGATTTTCAATTTCGAAGTGATTATCGGTATGGACTGGTTGGCGGAGAACAAAATCACCTTGGACTGTCAAGCCGGGAAGATTATCGTTCCTCCGAGAGACGGTAAATTTCTGTCTTTTGCTACTATCTCTTTGTTACAAGTTAGGAGAGAGCTTCTTCGGGGAGCTGCAGGTTATCTTTTGACGATCGAGGCTGAGACCCCGGTTGAAAATCAAATTCACAATGTACCAGTTGTGAATGAATTCGAGGAGGTATTCCCAGATGAAATTCCTCGATTACCTCCTCAGCGTGAAGTAGAATTTTCCATTGAGCTTATTCCCGGAGTTGGACCTATTTCCATTGCTCCGTATCGTATGGCACCTTTGGAACTCCGAGAGTTAAAGAAGCAAATAGAAGAACTGCTGGCAAAAGAATTCATAAGACCTAGTATTTCTCCATGGGGTGCACCAGCAATTTTGATAAAGAAGAAAGATGGTACTCTACGTTTGTGTGTGGACTATCGTCAGCTGAACAAGGTGACTGTGAAGAATAAGTATCCACTGCCGAGGATTGATGATTTGATGGATCAGCTTAGAGGAGCTAGAGTGTTCTCCAAGATAGATCTTCGATCGGGATACCATCAAATCCGGGTCAAACCGGAGGATATTCTGAAAACAGCTTTCCGCACTCGTTATGGGCACTATGAATACCAAGTGATTCCTTTTGGTCTCACAAATGCCCCAGCGATATTCATGGACTACATGAACCGCATCTTCCGTCCCTTCTTGGATCAGTTTGTTATTGTGTTCATCGATGACATACTGATTTATTCTGTCAATGAAGAATTGCATGCAGAACATTTGAGGATTGTTTTGCAGATTTTAAAGGAGAAGCAGCTGTATGCAAAGTGGTCTAAGTGTGAGTTCTGGCTCAGTGAAGTCCAGTTCTTGGGCCACGTAATTTCCGCAGAAGGGATTGCAGTTGACCCCAGTAAGGTTGAAGCTATAATGAATTGGGAACAACCCCGAACTGTCACGGAAATACGAAGTTTCTCGGGGTTAGCAGGTTATTACAGGAGATTTATTCAAAATTTCTCGCGATTGGTACAGCCTCTCACTCGTCTCACTCGGAAGGATGTGCCTTTTGAGTGGACCGAAGATTGTGAAGAATGTTTTCAAGAACTGAAGAATAGGTTGACTAGTGCTCCAATCCTTACCATTCCTGATCCAGCCAGGAAGTTCGAAGTATACTGTGATGCGTCTCTAAAAGGACTAGCATGTGTATTGATGCAAGATCGCATGGTCGCCGCTTATGCCTCTCGGCAATTGAAGTCTCACGAAGAAAATTATCCAACTCACGACCTGGAGTTAGCGGCCATAGTGTTCGCACTGAAGATATGGAGGCATTATTTGTATGGTTTGCAGTTCGATGTATTCAGTGATCATAAGAGTTTGAAGTACTTGTTCGACCAGAAAGAATTAAATATGAGGCAACGCCGGTGGATGGAATTCCTGAAAGATTATGAGTTTGAACTTAAATATCACCCCGGCAAGGAAAATGTAGTAGCCGACGCGTTGAGTCGAAAGACACTGCACACTGCAACGCTAATGATTGAAGAGTTGAAATTATTTGAGGCTTTCCGAGATATGAATCTGTTTGTGGTTAAAAGACGACGTAGTATAAGATTGGGCCGAGTAAGAATAGAGAATGAGTTGTTTCAGAGAATTAAAAAGGCTCAGAAAGATGAGGAGCTAGTCCATAGCTTGGCTGGTAATCAAGGTGTAGTCTGGGATGACAATGTAATGTTGAGATTCCAGGGTCGGTTGGTGGTGCCGAATGAAGAGTTAAAGTAAGAAGTTTTGTAGGAGGCCATAAAGGGAATTATGTTGTTCATCCAGGATCCACAAAGATGTACCATGATTTGAAGACGTCATTCTGGTGGCCAGGAATGAAGCGTGACATTGCTGAGTATGTATCTCGGTGCCTGACGTGCCAAAAGGTGAAGTATGAGCATCAAAGACCTTCGGGACTTCTTCAACCGTTGGAGATCCCCGAATGGAAGTGGGACAGTATTGCTATGGATTTTGTGGTAGGACTTCCTCGTATGCGAGATGCTTATGATGCTATATGGGTGATTATTGATCGATTAACGAAATCAGCTCATTTCCTTTGTGTTCGAACCACGTATACTACAGAGAAGCTTGCCAGAATTTATCTTCGTGAAATTGTGAGACTGCATAGAGTTCCTACTAGTATTGTCAGTGATCGTGATCCCAAGTTCACCTCCAGATTCTAGGAGTCTTTTCAGCGGACTCTCGGGACCCATTTGAGGTTGAGCACTGCCTATCACCCGCAGACGGATGGTCAGTCAGAACGCACTATTCAGGTTTTAGAAGACATGTTGTGGGCATGTGTATTGGAGCAAGGAGGCAGTTGGGACCAATATCTTCCTTTGATAGAATTTGCCTACAGCAACAGCTATCACTCCAGTATTCAGATGGCACCGTATGAAGCTCTGTACGGAAGGAAATGTAGATCCCCTCTGTGTTGGACGGAAGTTGGAGAGCGAAGCATTTTGGGGCCCGATGTGATTCAAGAGACCTCTGAACAGGTGAAGAAGATAAGAGAAAATATGCAGCGAGCGCAGGCCAGGCAGAAAAATTATTACGACAAGCGTCATAAGCCGCTATCTTTTGAAGTGGGAGACCATGTGTTTTTGAGAATCACACCCACCTCGGGACTCGGCAGGAGAATGGGAGTTAAGAAATTAAGTCTGCGGTATTTAGGACCGTATCTTATCCTGGACCGGATTGGAGAGTCTGCATACCGGTTGGCGTTACCGCCTAATCTGTCTTGGAACCATGACGTATTCCATGTATCGCAATTGAGGAGATATCTCTCTGATCCGTCTCACGTGTTGCCACCAGAAGAGGTCGAGTTAAAGGAAAATCTGACGTACCAGGTTCAGCCGTTCTAGATTCTGGAGAGAGCTGTTAAACAACTTCGTTCAAAAGAGATTCCGTTGGTGAAAGTATTGTGGAACAACAAATCGGCAGCAGAAGCCACGTGGGAGCGGGAAGTCAAAATTTGGAAACGTTACCCCGAATTATTTTGCTAGTAAGTAAATCTAATTTTGCGGACAAAATTCCATTTTGGTGGGGAGAGTGTAACATCCCACGTAATTAAGGAAATACATATATTATTATAAGGTATAAGCATGCATGAATGATAATTTAAATCGCATGGTATATGTGTTTAATTTTCGAATTCTATGATTAGTAGTAGGATATTAATACGTGATTAATAGAGATGTGGGAAATTAATTTAATTGCAAGGACTGATGAAGAACTATTTTAGACAAGTTGAATAACTAGGATCTAGTGGTGGTTTGTTGAAGAAAATTCAAATACAAACAAGATATAAAAATTTACGAACACTTGGGCTAATTTGTAGTAATATAAAACATTAGGATCAAATAAATTGGGCCTCATCACATGAATGTGGCGCTGGCCCAAGAGGTTTTGTAAGGGCTTGGTTCAGCCCAAATCCCTCTCACTCCACCCAAAATCTCATCCTATCTTAGTAATTCCACAAAGCTACTTCCCATTGGGTAATGTTTACACATGGCAACAAAGCATTATCCATTGTGTATTCTTCTCATTTGAGCGCATAAGGAACCGGTTGTGATCAGAAAATTCTGATCAAAAGCAACACAAAGATGTACACTTCTCTTTCCATTTCTCTTTCACGCCTAGGCCAGCACAAAAGCAAATAGGTTACTTGTAAGACTAGCCATAAACCACACAATAATCTCATGCATCCAATGGATAATAAGTGGCCAGCCTTGCATGCATATGCATTGCTCAAACAAGTCACACTCTAACCCCATTTGTGCGCTCCAAATGGGGGAAGTCTTCAGCATTGTAAGACACTTTACAATTTAAATATATCTCAACTTATTTCCCTCCACACTCCAATGTTGCTGAAGATACACACCAAGCCAAAGTAACTTTGCTTTCTTTCACTCCAAAGCCGTGACCTTGCAACCCCAAGCAAATGACTTTCAATTTCATCCTCTTATTTCCTCCACCCTTAAACCGTAGCCCTCCTAGAAAGACAACACAAGAAACACCTTCATATTTTCTTATATCTTTCATCTAAACCGTGGAGTTCTTGGAATCAACCAAGGATTTTTATCATATCTTGCTCCCATATCTTCCTTCTCGGTCGTGCACCATAGTCCCTAGAGGTAAAACATTGCCTCTACTTCATCATCATTTATGATTTACGTCATGAGGTTTGAAGGAAAAATTCATGACTAACTTAAGTTAATCCTTTTCTTTCCTCACCTCTTTTCACATGGTCGGCCTTGAAGAGAAAAGCTTGTTGTTTTGAGAAGATTAAAGCTTGAAGTAGTGTCCTTGGTTCCATTCGGTTTTACCTTGTGCTCCGCCAAGAGGTAGGCACGAAAATCCCTCCACCATTTTCTTATTTTAAATAGTGAAGCATGACTTAGAAAATAGCCTTTCATTTGTAAATTTTATGCCTTTAGGTTCTGTTTTGAGTCTTAAATTAAAAGCTTTTGGGATAAAACAAAAATGATCTTAAATATTAAAAAGGTAGGAATGTTTGCATGTTATATATGTATCTAGGATTTTCCTTAAACAAAGTTGTGACGACAACATCTTGTGCACCATTGTAGCGCACCTACTAGAGTGGTAAGTTTTAGGAAAATTTATTCCTTTGAAAATGTTATCGTATGTTGACCTTCAGCTCACTGTTTTGTCATAAATTATTCACTGTTTTACTGAAGGAAAACGTTCGCTGTTTTGATAAAAAATGAGAAGGTCAAATGAGAGTCAAGAATAATTTTAGAAAAAGGAACCGATTTAGCGGAGTGATGTAAGGATATGTAGGCTTCAGGAATTGTTGTCAAATTATTAAATTTAAGTGAAACGTATGCTGATTTATTATAATGTAAAATAGGTGCGAAAAATCTTTGAGACGTTGGACTGTTTCGTTGTGAATCGGTAAAGTAAGTTTCGACGTACGAGGTATGTGTTAGGTGGTATTACCTAATGTGACTATTAGCTAGTGTATGAAATTGTAATGTGTTGCTCACATATGCTCAATGATATTTTATGATGATGATATGGCAAAGGTAAGAACATGAAATGATGATAATGGTATATGCATGCATTTTTACATCATGATGCATTTTTATGTTTGGTGTGTGACCGCATTTCATGGCATGTACATAATAGATTCATGCAGGCTTTGAAATGTAGAATAGTTATTTACAGGATCATGTGTATGAGCATGCATCATATAGGCATCCCTTGATATTAGGGTATGGGACAGTTGGCGTCAGTCCGCATAGGTTACAGTGGAATTCCCCAAATGATGGTGCCGTGCATGGAATTTCCACTGTGTATGCACGCGCACGATGGTGCTATGAGCGTGAAGAAGGCATTATATACACTATATGATATATGATGAAAATGATATATGATGAAAAGGTTTTAATGTTTGAAGCGACTGTTTATGATTTTGTGCCTAGTTTAATATTGTTGCTTTATGGTTTTGTTGCCACACTACTGGGATTATTCTCACCCCTTTGGGGCTGCAATTTTTAAATTGCATGAGGACGTAAGAGCATTTGAGGACTTGGATGTTTGAATTTTGCTGTATTTTGCTGCTGATTAGCATTATTCCATGATGACTGTTTTAAGTTTCGGATGACTGTATGATGTGGTACTTGATGACTTTTTGGATGACTGTAAAACTATGATTTTATTTCTGTTTTAAAGTCTTCTCGTACAGTGGCTATTTTAAGAAAATCTGAAAATGTTTTGCGAAAAGGAATTTTTCTAAATGCTGAATTTTAACAGTTTACGGTCAACTTACGAGTTACGTTTCAAGGGGAAAATGACCTCCGATTTACTATTATTTTATATGCACACGAAGCCCCAAACGTCTACTTTCAGATTCCATTAACTGTACAAAAATATTTTGAAAGCTCAATTTTATATTGATATTTGAACGCTGACTGGTTTTGGAAATTCCGTTGTGCAAACAACAAGGTTTTTATCAAGTTCTATCAATAGATTTTTCTTAGATTCAGTTTTCCACTTTAATAACTCAAAAGTATTTAAAGAAAAAGTTTTTATCCGCTTCCGCAAATCTAATAACGATTAGCAAACGACTCTCTTGGATGCATACAAGAGAGGGTGTTACACATTGCATGAGCTCAAGTCATACATCTAGTTACCTAATCATAAAGTGCTTAAAGAACCTTGATCTAACAAGTCAAACATGCATTACAAGGTCTTTGATATAACTTAAGCACGAAGCAGCCTTTGCACAGTTCAATCACACTTATTCATGATCCTAATTTGCTCATTTATTTTTAAAAGAATGCATTTTCAAAGAAATGACAAAATAAATGGTTTGATATGCCCAAAATTGGTTTGGAAAGGAACCTACATGATATAAACACTTCTAGACATATTCCATAACCAATTACATGCCTTCCATGTTATAAAAACCATTTTTGAATGAAAAGAAACTCAGAATTCGTGCAAAAAGTGAGCTGCCATGAAATATCCGGATATTGCACTGAGAATATCCGGATATCAATATCCGGATATCCAGATATATGTCCGATAAATATCCGGATATGTACGGATCACAATGGCTAGAAACAGCTAGTTTTCAAATGAGGTGTCAATATAAATACCCACATCAGCAGTGATGAACAGTACACGACCATAGATCAATTATTGAACCTTTCTTACTCTTTCTAGCCCATTATTGCTCATTAATTACTCACTTTGATTATTGCATACACTTGAGCTCATCTTTCTTTTGAAGCTATACACCTATTAGTTCTTCAATTTGTAAAATCTGTACTTTGAGAGTACTTAGCCATTCTTAATCACTTCAATTTTACTTCTTGAATTGAGAGGGGAGTGAACCCTTGTGTAAGTGAAGAAAAGTGTTAATATCCAAGTAACTGAAGTCTTGGAGAATCTTGTAGTGGTTTGTTGAGCACCCTTGAAGCTCAACCGAATAGTGAAAGTTGACAAAGTGGTTTCAGTCTGGACGTAGGTCACAGGGGTGGTGACCGAACCAGGATATATCTCGTTTGCAATATCTCTAATCCTTATCTTTGCATAAGCATTGTTAGATCATTTGAGCATATTTGATTTCATATATTGTCATTTATTTACTTGAATTATTTGCTATTATTTAGTTTCTTTGTGTAGTAAATTATTTGAACTCAAGAAAATCATTTTCAAAAAGAAAAGTGAGGCATTTTACGAAAATATTTTCAAAACTCAATTCACCCCCCTCTTGAGTTTGAGGCCACTTGTCCAACAATAACCTAGAATAGGCTTATTGTCTTTCCATCACATACATCCATCCTTAATTTACACAAGGTCCATAATGCTTCAATTACATTTAATCCACTACAAATATAACTACTAAATCATAATGTTCAAAATAATAAGAATTAAATACCCACTAGACTTAGCCAAAATACTACATGAACAACAAGCATGGTATACATCACTCATGCAATACAATATGTTCATGCACTAAGTCTAGCATGCCAAATAAGTCCCAAAATGCAAAATATAATATATCATGATGCACTCCCAACAGCTCTGCTCCATATCATCCAATGGATCTCTTGCCCAACACATCTGCACCGCTACATCCACCTGAAACATAGCCCCATAACGCGGGGTGAGATATCGAATATATCTCATAACCCAAAGGTTCTAGAGGATCACTTCGCACAATGGCTCACTCAGATGTATAATAACAATAATAATGCTATAATCAAAACATACAAATCACACAGCCCAATAGCCTACGGCATACGATATACGGCATATCAATTGGGTCCATATCCAAGAATATATCCCCGGGATATAATTCAATGCGCCCAAAACTATAACTCCTGAGACATTCCTAGAGTGCTTCTCAACGAATCATAACTCTATGGCCCCAGGCCAACTGAAACTCCCTACAGAGGCCTCTCTAGTGGAAGTCCCCTACGGCATACGACAACTATCTACTTGCCAGAAATACGATATAAACTCACATATACCAATCAACATAGACATGCATGATCATGTTATAACATACACTATTGCATCCAACCACTACCCATTGGGCATGGTGGAGCATACACGAGGATTAACCCCAGTACTAAGGGATTATCTCTTTGAAGCTCCCAAGTTAGGTAGCTTCAACCGCAAGTTATTTCAAACTTCAACTTGCACAAGAAATGCCTACAACAAAAGGTCATTTCAACAATCATTATGTGCATAACGATAACCCAATTGGTTATCCAAACAATCACACAACCAAGTGATTCAATACTTACCACAATCCTTTTGGTCAAGGACCAAAGGCAATCCACAAGCTCCAAGCTTTAATCTTCTATGATTTCGTCCAAGTGATCATGCTTAGACCATTTTAGCCAAAATACCCTATCCATGTTGTTAATTTTATTCAATCACTCCAATGGTTTCCTTATCCATACGCAATACCATATCAATCCTACAATTTTAACAATTCATAACTTAGCACATTCCCCCCCCCCCCATTCACCCTATATGGCTGAATATGTATCATCAATGGGGCTAGGGATTTTTCTTGCCTTTTCAAGGTTCAAGGTTCATTCTTAGGTCCACATTAGTTAATTCTCACTCACTAACTCAACTCCTCAAGCCAAACACCAACATGCACAATTTCCCTCCAAATCTCTCTATATGGCTGAATTCATGTCATCAACAAAACCAAGTGATATTTCTCTCAATTCACATGCATTACACACTCATACAATCCATTTATACATGATTCAACTCATCAACAAGTCTAATTACACAATTTTGCATAACTTGCTCACTTTTCCTTCAAATGGCCGAAGCTATACCTCTCCATGGCCAAGGGATTTTCAATTGATTTTTAATCATCCAATACACCATACATCATGTAATTAACTATTCTAATCAATCTACAAACTCAATTTCACACTTTTTCAACAACCCATTTTCTCAAGAATCATGTTCATCCATCAAAAATTTCACTAAGTTATGAACTTTTTCACAATAAATTTTATGAGCTCAATCATCATTAATCATCATTATGAGCATTTAATTATAAAGGGACACTACCATTAAAGGTCCTCAACCACCTCCAATCAACCACACATAGGCTTAGGTCACAAATTTTATGATCTCAATCAAAACTCAATAGAAATGAAATTATTTATTACCAATGGCTTCCTAATGTTCAATGGAGTGATATACTAGCCCTCAAGCAAGCCCAACCTCTGTTGTTGGCCACACCAAGCTCAAATTTGTTTCCAAAGAATGCCAAGGATCTCCTCACACAATGGTTTTCAAAGGAATTACACAGCATGAAAGTCGTTCATTGGGTGATTTGGATGAAGTTTCATGTAGATTGTTAAGGGTTTTGATCAAAGGAAGTAGAAGCAAGAAATCACCCCCTTTGAAGAGGATGAACTCAGCTTTTGGAGAGTGAATGGTGAGGAAGACGAGTGAATAGTGGTTGATGCATATGTGTTTTAAGTCACTCAAGTGGGGTGGATCCCACACGCCACCTCACAAAATTCCAATTATTTCAAATCATCCACTTAACCCACTAATCTCCAATTAATTCATAAACTATCTATTAAATTCAAAATTTAACATTCACCAAAGTCCTTTAATTACCCTTGGACAGATGAATCTGGGATTTTCCGGTAATTCGGTGAAATCACTATTTTAGCCTGATTTGTGCACCGTTGGCACGTTTCCCCAAAAACCCTAAAATCCATCAATTTATACCAATAATCATATTTCTTGGTTCTAAGTATCTTTTTCAACATATATTTAATCCTAAAGAACTAATCTCACTTGACACATTTTTTGGTGCAACTATACCGCAGTATTTCATCCGATAAAAATACTATTCATCAGATTTTCAGAAACTTGTCTAACCACTCAATTTTTCGTTCTAAATCCATTTTCAGTATTATTTTTTATCATTTAAGGCCTAATTTTATCATTTTATATTTAGGATTACGTATTTGTTGATTTACCGTTTTACCTTTCTTACGTATTTTGACCCTGAACTTAGGATTTTCACTAATCATACCCTTTAATCCTCATTTTAATTATAAATATGTATTTCAAAATATAAGAGGTGTTATATATCTCGTGTGCGGAATGTTTATTTATGGGTTATGTCTTTTAGGCGTAGCTGGAATCACATGTTTGTCCTTTTGCCATTGGTTATTGAAGAGCTATAGAGGTTCTACTGTTGTCGTAGCTGTAGATATGCAGGATGATGTGTATGCAACGTGGACATATTCATTTTTCTTTAAGTCTTGGTTATTAGGCCTCTTGGGCCATACATAGGTGTGACCTAATATCTTGAGTAGAATGGATCCGTTGTTGACATTGTCACCTCATATAAGAAAATTAAGATCATTCATATTTGGAGGAAGGTTATATTTATAAATTTTTTGTTTACATTACAAATTACACTATGTCTTACCAGTAAGACTTCACTCAAGTGAAGTCTTACTGGTAAGACATAATGTAATTTGTAAAATAAAAATAAAAATTATCAATATGGAGATCACATACTATGACCAAAGAAAGAAGATTAGGGTTTGAAAAGATAAAATGAAAATTTGAAATATTATTTTTATTAATATAAAAACATAATAATTACTTACAACATCAACATCAACAATACTTTTATTCCAAAGTAATTAGGGTTGGTGACTACTCAAATGAAGAGTACAGAAAAATGGAGGAAAAAGAATTGAAATAATATATATATATATATATATATATATTTTCTTCCTTAGACTAAGCAGTTTGACACATATTTGAGAATGATAAAATAAATGGCATTTTCTTTTATTTGTTTGGTGCTTCTTGCAAACATACCCAAACGTATTGGAATCTACTAAACCTGGTAAGCATATTTTCTTTTACTTTTATTGCTCTACTTAACTATTGAAGTACACATTTTAAGAAGAGTAATACTACATCCATAACTAATTGCACTCTTAGATTGTATCTAGATCTATAAAGAGGTCACATCAACAATAGATCCATAAACAATCCAATAATCCTATTCTTTGTTGCAAGGGGGTGAGTGTTTAGTATTTTACTTATAAGAAAATGTACTCTTTGCCTAGTGACTTGATGATGAATTAGATGTCCATAACACAGTCATAAATAAGGTCATTAGATGCAATAATAAATTCTGATATGCAGGATAATGAAAGAAGCAATACATTAAAACTAAAAGTAGAGAATATGTTCATCTTCAAGAGAGTTCAAAAGGGTATAATATGTATTTTACATAAAATCTGAAAGAGCAGGAAGAGAAGTAATGACAAGAATGGCTGGTGACTCAAATTCTAGAAGGGATCAGAGGAACACTGTTCTGTAAGTATGCACTGGCAGCTGCAACTCCACTTCCAAGCTTCACAGGGTAACCCACATCTTTGAGTATCATCTCCACACCAGCAAGACAACCCAAGAGTTGCAACTGGAAAATATTCAAACAATTAACAATATTAAAGTTGGCAACTGGCAAGTTTGACATTTATGATTTGATATTACATGATAGATTAAACATTATCTAGCATACTAGAAATAACTGAACCTGGCAGCTAGTCTTATCATACTATTAAAACTTGCAAGATTGAAGTGGAACATAGACTAAAATAAACCAAGATGGGTAGAATTTTAAAGGTTAATATACAACAACCAAAAACAATAAAGAACAAACTTAGGATTTTTTTAACATGTTCCATTAAGATACAAAAAAATCACTCCCCATTGAATCCCGACTAATAAGGGTAGAGATGAAAGGGATGAAGACAATCCTTGTATACAACACTTAATATACGAATTAAGAATAATTAATTTTTTTCCTATCTAATATAATCATTTTCTTTAGCATAGGTTTAGTAAGTCAGATTATCCAATAAAACTTTAAATTTCATTTGATTATATATAATGCAACTTGTGCTCTAAGTGAACAGATGTAAGCCAAAACAATGTGTGTCTCAGGAATTTCCATTAATATGCTGATGGGAATTTGGGAAATTTAACATTACCTCATTCAAGTTGCCAAGATGTCCAATTCTGAAAACCTTCCCAGCAATTTTGTTTAGTCCCAGGCCTAAGCTCAAATTGTATCTCTTCCATCCCCTTCTAACTATTTCAGAACTATCAATGTAAGGTGGAACAAGAACAGCAGTCACTGTGTCACTGTGCCACTCTTCCTTTTGGGTGCAATTCTTCAAACCCCAAGCCTCTACAGCAAGTCTGCATTTACCATATTCAGGACCCATCAGATTCATTATCTCAAAGATATAACCAAAAGTTAAAACTGTTTTCAACTTTCAGAAACCTTTGATCACTTGTCAAAAATGATCATTTTTTATTTTACTTGTTGAAGTCCTTAACAAATGGGCGACCCTGGAGCAGTGGTAAAACTGTTCGTTTGTAAATGAAAGATCACGAGTTCAAATCCAGAAAAATAGTCATTTTGCAAGTATGCAAAGGTAAAATTGCATATAAGAATCGTCCTCACCCCATCCTCGCTAGTCGGGGTTTAATTGGGAGTGGTGGTTGAAGTCCTTAACAATGATTTTAAACAAGCAAATTAAGCCTTACCTAGTTGCTTTGCCTAATCGACTGTGCCTTGCAATCACATTGTCAAGTCCTTCCTCAAAAATCAGATCAAGAGCTGCTCTGAGACCATACAGCAACTGAATGGAAGGAGTGTATGGCCAATAGGTTCCCAACTTGTAGAATTTGAGGTAGTCATTCCAGTCAAAGAAAACTCTAAGTGATCTTGCAGTTTTTGAAGCCTCAAGAGCTTTAGGGCTAGCACAAACAAGACCTATCCCAGTGGGAAGGGAAAGAGCTTTCTGAGAGCCAGTTATGGCCACATCTATTCCCCATTCATCCATACGGAAATCAAGAGCACAAATTGAAGACACTCCATCAACAAGAAGGAGAGCTGGATGCTGGTATGAATCTGAGTGTCCAAAATACAATGTGAGAATCCATTTCATGTAGACATTCAAAGACAAAACAATAATAATAAATAAAAGAATGGACAAGAACATTAAAAATCCAAAGGCTGATGACTGCAAATGATTCGATACATTTGCAGACTATGAAAAGGCACACATTTTCATCAAAACTTATGTCAATCTACGAATATAGATAATTATTGTCAAGTGAAAATATGTTCTGGGACCTAAGATATAGCACTTGAGTCCAATAATAATGTTGCATGTGAATAGCATGTGAAAATTCTGCCCAAGTTTCAGATGCATACTTAGGTCATGAGAGTCAAGTTAAATGCTAATGATCCATGCAATAGCATATCTGTAACTCTTACTACACAGCGAATTGGGAAGTTCACATGCATTAACTTCAATGATTCTATTCTAACCATGCTTCAGATATCCCACTTAATATTACTACCTCTAAAAGGAGCCTTAGCAGATAAATCAGCATTATTCAATGGAAATGGTGCTGAAGAGTTTGTCAATATATATATATATATATATATATATATATATATATATATATATATATATAGGTTTATCATTTCTCCTGTTATAGGAGATAAAGTTATCCTGTAACCTCAAAACTATGTTGAGCATGAAGGGTGTTTTGATAAAATTCATATAAAGAAAAAAAACAAAGTTATCAAAAATCCCTTCATTAATTCCCTTAACCCTCAAAACGACGTAATTTTGGGGTTACAGGAGATAATTTTATCTCCCGTGACAAGAGAAATATTTTTTCCTATACATATAGGGTCAGGTTATTCTTACACTAGTATAAAAGTAAAATGTCTTACACACAATCTTGAGCATTGATTTACTTGCATTTAATTACTCATATATCTATTAAATGAGAGCCTTAAGATATAAATAAGATCAACGACTAGGATTGAGAGTATAACTTATAAATTCACTTTCCATTAAACCCCGACTAGAAAGGGTGAGGGTGAGGGTGAGAGCAATCCTTTATATGCAGTTTTATCCTTGCATATTTGCAAAAAGACAGTTTTCTGGATTTGAACATGTGCCCTTCACTTACAAAGGAGCAGCTTTTACCACTGCCCGTCAAAAGTGTAACTTATAAAGGTGTAAAATGATCCTAATATATATTAAGATGACTGATTGATCATTTTGCCCTTATTTTAAATTTATTTTATCACTTTCCCCCTCTTCCCAAATTATATATTAATCTGTCACTATTAGATTAAAATTTGACCGACATTTACTCGAGTGAGTGACTTACCAAGGACTTGAGTTTGGTTTTACGTTGTTCGTATAAGAGGGCAATTGATATAAAGTCTACCAAGAGGAGTAAAGTGGCAAAATAATTTAAAGTAGGGACAAGATGGTCAATCAACCATATTAAGACACTATCTTCAAATAGCATATGAACAAATATCAAGACATTAACATGCAAAGGTAAGATGTTGTAACAAGAAAGATATGCAAACAGGCATGGTATCAACGTCTGTAAAACATATTTACCACCTAAGTAATACTTCTAAAACTAAAGGATATTAAAGGAAGAAACAGCTAAGGCTGCAACTGATCATAAAATGTGTTCAAAAAGATTTCTTTATAAGAAATCTTCATTGAGTAATGAAACTATGAGCACTTGTGAACAATGATAACTTGGAACACAGAAGCAAATTACATATTGTGGCTCTGGCAGTTTATAGAGAATAAAGGATTCAAATGTGTAGGCTCCATCAGTAAAAGCTATCATTTTAAGACCATTAGATGACAATGCTCACCAAGAATTTGTCTCACTTTGGCCAAGTTATTGGTGACCCCAGTTGCTGTCTCATTGTGAACAATACAAATTGCCTTTATAGTGCGTGCAGTATCTGAAGCAAGTTTTGATTCCAAAATCTCAAGATTGGCACCCTGACCCCATTCACTTTCTACAACATCAACATTAAAGTTAAGGCGTTGCTGCTGATCAATCCAAAGCAAGCTGAATTGGCCAATCAGAAATGATACAATCCGATCCCCAGGAGACAATGTGTTTGTCAGAGCACTCTCCCAAGCACCAGTACCTGAATCAAATGCAAAAGCATTATTTGATAACATGATATCTATAAATAACTAAAGGAAAATCAAATTTTTTGTTCTTATAGTACCAACCGTAGTCTCTATGCTTGTAACCTCCAAAACACACACACACACACACACAAAAGAACTTCGATATAAAAAGCATTGAATACAACCACTGTTCTAGAATGTCACATAACAATTCTGCAGTCTAGTTTCATTAGTCAAAAACTTTCAATCTTCAAACATGGTCCCAAAAATGTATATCATCTGTTACACTACCAACTTTCCCAAAACCTTTAAACCGTTGGGTGAAGATATACGAATGGTTTAATTATCTCTTAACATATCCTTCGTACAAGAATTCTTTGGGCTTTGAAGTATAGATAATGCAAAATGTCAATTTTTTTTTTTAATAAAATAATGGGACAGCAAGAATCGAAATCTAGACCACTTGATTTAAAGACTCCCAAAAGCTCTGTGAAACCATATGAATAGTTTTATTATATCTTTTGACATAATCTAAGGAGTAAAATGAACGATTAAAAGAACATAAAAATATTTCTACAGTTAATGTAGATAAGTTATCTGCATTTACTTCCAAAACGACGTTGTTTTGGGATTGAAAGATTAGAAAATTATAATTATAAAGACTATAACAATCCTGAAATAAATTAAAATTATAAAAATATCATGATTTTCGTCCCAAAACTATGTTGTATTGGACTTACTGCAGATAACTTATCTGCATTAACTGCAGAAAAAGCGAACTCTTAAAAGAATTTGTAAAGTATTAATTCAATCCAAAAGTTTAACTTGTTAGGTGAGATTACATTAAAAAAAAATTATATTTCTCTAACATGTCTCCTCACACGAGAACCCGTTAATCTTGAAGAATGGATAATACATCAGGTCCAATTTACTTGTACAAAGAAACTCCATGACATTTAATTATTTTTATTAATCAAATAAATGAGGTTACAATAAATTTTTTTATTTTTTTTAGTTCTCTAACAGAATTGATTAAGCATTTAGTTGATGCATCTAAGTCATCAATGTAAAAAAGGTAACACAGTCTAATTGTTTTTATGAAACTAGAACTATACACATAACACAATTAACACTCTGGCTTATCCACGTATACAATACCAGTTGTAGGGAAAAGAAATGGGGTTCCAGTAGTAGTCTTGAAAATTTTCTTGACATCCTCAAGCAGAGTTTTTGTCAAAGCTGGAATTGCTGGAGAACGGTAATCCTCATTGTTCCGGTTCATTGCCCGAATGACCGGTTCAGGGATGTTCACCGGCCCTGGAACAAAGAGATGGTTTCTTCCTGGTCCATAAACATAATCCATCTTCTCCTGCTTTGAATTTTCAACCTCTTTGAATTCAAGCAGTTCTTGGATTTTTCCACCAAAAGAATTACCTATATAAAATCAATTATAAAGTCAGTCATAACAACTTTCTGAATGTATCATTAAATAATAACCAGTATTTTTGGTACAATATTAAATAATAACAGTGTTGATGGCCTTAACAATAACATAAAAGGAAAAAGTAATTAAAACTAATGAACCTTTTGCCTTCAAGAGCTTTGTTCTGCTTTTAAAGTTATTATTCAAGATATGCTTAGTGTGTGTCTAGCCTTTGCAAATCCTTTCATGCTAGCAATAAGAAAAATTGAACTTAAACGAGAAACACTATAATTAGAACTGATTGCAGAACATTAAATAAAAACATATTGTAACAAGGTATATTAGAACATTAATATTGTGATATTACAAGGATAGAATTTTGATTCACTAGCATGGTCAAAAGGGGAGATTACAGAGAATGATTTTGTGACATTGGTAGCTGAAGACTCAACTTGATTTTCCTACTTCCAAAGCCAATTTTATAGCAAAGGGAATAACACAAAGCATTAGTATTCTTAACAAAATTCAATTAAAAGAACCAAACTTAGAACACTCAAATATAATACACATGCAAGAGAGAGCAAATATGATATGATATGATATACATGAAGCATAAAAGGAGAATAAGTGGGTTTACTTGGAAAGAAGAATCTTTAGAAACTTTGGTGTAATACAGCAGAAGGAAGGAAGAGCTATTTCAGTGCCTTATGCTCTTTACAGAACCTTATTATATGAAATTATAAAATGTAAAAAAAAAATGCATTTTTTTTTTTTTTTTTATAATCAAGAGCGCTGGATAACCAATCAAATACTACGATGGGGCCAAGACATGTCACAAGTTGCAGATAAGAAGGAGAAATTGGCCACCTTGCGGCTAAGAATGGATGAAGAGGGAACATTCAGTTCTGGCTTGGATTTGCTCTGCCATCATATCAACACATGTTTTAAGCTTCATCTCTAAAAATTTATCCATTGTACAAATTTTTTTGCTCCTTCATTTCCATCTAATTATTTTTTAAATAGAGTATAATTTTTATCATTGTCATTTTGGGTATAATATATTATTGGTAAATACTATGTCAATATAATATTTTAACTTGAGGTTGAGGAGCATATTTTCACTACTATGGAAATATATATCCTTTACTAAAAGTAAGAAAAAATGGGACACTAGTGGTATTAACTATAAAGGAATGGATATAATAAGTATACTCAAATTGATTATTTTATTTCAACTTTACCTAGTGATGTATTAAGTCTTCAAAAGCATTGAATGTATTTTCTAATTTTAGAGAATGAGATTCTGAATTCAATTTTCAATAAATAAAACTACCTCAATCTCTATCTACAATATTAACACGGATAAAAATACACTTCTAACTCAAATCAACTTTACGAGTTATTATTTACCTCACAAGTTTTTAAAAGACTTAAAATAAAATAAAAAGTGAAAATTAATTACTAAATGTGAATATTTAATGTCTTAATCCAGACTCATGTCGAATATTTAAATCAAATGATGGTAGTTCAATGGGAGCTGAGCAAGTAAAGCTGAGAACATATGTTCAATCCTTCCCAGCATTATCTTTGAAAGGATTTAAAGTCTTAATTTTGAACCTACATCAAACAGGATTGTCCCATAAAAAATACATGTGATTTATTAAAAAAAAATGTGAACATTTAAATTTGATTTGATTAAGCCTGGAAATAAGTATAAGAGAATATTTTACTGCCATACAATATTTGAAAGTTTGAGGCTGAGAAAGCAATATGAAAGATAAAGAGATAATAGAATGTGAACCACACTTCACTTGTGGGAAATGAAGCCACACTGCAATCTTTTTTGTGCTTATGTGAATTCCTTTTCAAAGTTTGGCTTTATTCCCTAAGTTTTGTGGCTGCTTGCAGTGAAGATTGTTTCTCGTGTATTCTTCATCTTTTGTTTCTTTCGTTTCATTGTTATGTTCATTTTCTACCTTTCCTCGCCAACCCCCTCACTTTTTCTCTTTCTCAAAGCGCTAGTTCAACAATTTAATATATATTGTAGGTGACTAGCATGGAATATATATATATATATATATATATATATATATATATATATATATATATATATATATATATATATATATATATATATATATATATATATATAAATATTTCTGCAGCCACTTTAAATAAGCTTCTTTACAACTACACTTTTTTCACTAAGTACGACCGGTCGTACATTAAAATTGCATAATCTCTCTCCGCCACGTCAGTCAACAATATCTGAGGAAAGAGAAAAAAAGAACAGCTTTATTGTTATTACTGAGTACGACCGGTCGTACTTAGTAAAAAAGGGTAGCTGTAGACAACCTTATCTAAAGTGGCTGAAGAAATACTTTTCGCATATATATATATATATATATATATATATATATATATATATATATATAGGGATAGAATCTGTTTACAAACTTTTTTTGAAAATTACACTAAGTATGACCGGTCGTACACTGCATGATTAAAGTATGACTGGTCGTACTTACTGTAGTTTGTAAACAAAAAAATTTGTAATATATATATATATATATATATATATATATATATATATATATAAGGAGGGATATTCTCACTACCAAAATTTTCCACTACCAACTCACTACCTATCTAATTACCATTAGATTAACATTTTCTCTCTCTTCAAATTTTTTTTAACATTCTCTCTGATTGATCCAATGGTGGTGTGATGGGTAGTAAGTTAGTAATAAGAATTTTTGGTAGTTAGAATATCCTTACTCTATATATATATATATATATATATGGGTCACAATCATTTTACACCAGTTTAAGTTACACTCTTAATCTTGATCGTTGATCTTATTTCTATCTAATGGTTCTAATTTATTAGATATTTGAACCATTAGATTCAAGTAAATCAATGATTCAGATTTGGTGTAAGACTTCTAATTCTTACACTGGTATAAGAATATCATGTCTATATATATATATATATATATACACTCTTAGAAACCATCTAGTATATAAATATCTTTATTTTTAAGCCACTTGAATATTTAATTTGACACAAGATGATTTACATATGATCATCTAGAAGTGTTTAAATTTTCTCGCACTTAGCGTGACAATTTTTCATCTTCTAACACTAACCGGGAAGGTATGATACCGTTAGTTACAATCATCAATTCTTGAATTTCAATTGAAACTAACAGAAAATATGGCAAAAATATGTAAATTACCGATCATCCAGATCCAATTTATATATTCATTTCCTGATTACGTAGCAAGTCAAACGAGTAAAAGAACTCATTGATTTTATTGCATTGCAATGGAGCACAGAGGATAGGAAAGTGATAGACTATTTCAAGGGAAATTGCATATTTCATTGATATTGATTGAATAATGATTAAACACATTATTTATGTAGGGCCCAAAAAATTGAGTTTCTACATAGAAACGGAAGAAGGGGTACTAGAAATGTAAATAGTAGAAACAACATGAAACGTAAAATTTCTACTACTTAGGCAAAGATACAAAATTATATATCTACTACTTAGGCAAAGATACAAAATTATATATATATATATATACACACACACACACACACGCATGTGTGTGTGTGTAACGCCTGGCAACTTGCAAGGATCAACGATTATCCCCACAGACTAACATGAGACTTTTCAACGTGTTTTGTCCTCTCTAGGACACTTCCCGGGAAAACTTCCCAGGAGGTCACCTATCCCAGAATTGCCCCAAGTCAAGCACGTTTAACTATGGAGTTCTTCCATTCCGGGCTACTGAAAAGTAGATGCATCTTGTTAGTATAAGTAGTACCAATTAATTCTTGTAAGCTATTCCCAACTGTACCATCCCATACCAGCACAGTCTCTGGAATCCCTCTCTTTCGGGTGTTGATTTGATTCATTCATGTACCCCCGTTGCTGGAAGCCTGCCAGGAGCCGCTCCTTATTCATGCTCTTTCGCACCGGCGATCACTCCCCGCCCTCGTCAGCCCCCGGGATGTTACAGTGTGTGTGTGAAAAACAAAATTCACATAAATCATTACTCAAAATTCAATGAACAATTTCGTATTTTTTAAAATACTTATAAAACATATGACTATATAAAACATAAGTCCAAAAACAAAAAACAAAAAATTTAACAACTACAACCGAATTCCAAAACAAAAAAATGAGCAAAATATCAGAGACACACTTACCATTATTGTTGTTGCAGATTAGAGGGATTTGGTGGCCCATCACTAACGTCGTAGGGGGAAGGAGACAGGTGGCACCAAGAGCTACGATATGGATGCGAGATTACTTCAGAGTTTGATTTGAGTTAGATAGTTAAAAGAAGATAATCGAAGTTGTTGCATATTTTGATATGGGGAAAATGATAAATAGGGTTTTCTTTTAAAATAAAAAATAGAAAAATATTGAGTTTAAGTAAAAAAGTAAAAACTTGCGTTTCAACCATTTTTACACTATTGTTTTTATCCGTTTTCACTAAAAGCTGTGTTTACTTGCATTTTTACACTAGTTTTTGACAACAATAATAGGGTCTAATTATTTTGTTTTGTCTTTTTTTCTTTTATAACATGACCTTTTCATGCCTGTATTTTGTGACTGAAAAATCACATGTTTGAATTCGGAAAAAACCCCTTTGCAAATAAGTAAGAGTAAAATTACGTACAACAATTGCCATCATTACTGTCATCCCTAATTAGGATTTAATTGGAAGTGGTTTATAACATGACCCTCTCATCTCATTGAATAAACCAAGAGAATCATGACACGTTATTTTCTTACACATTCAAACACATTATTATTATTATTATTATTATTATTATTATTTAGAGGTATCATCATTCAACCTCCTCCAATCACCTTGTCCTCGGAATACAACCCCAGAGACTATCCCATTAAAACAACGGATGCATTAAGTTTCACCACTAAAAGAAAGATGAGACTAATCTCCTATTTGAGGAAAGAAGCACGTCATTTAACCCCCAAAGATTTTTCAAGAATCTATTTGAAGCAGAGTTTAAATCCCTAACCCAAACAAATTCTTGAGAGCTCAGTTGACAATTGAGCTGCCTTAGGGTTTCAAACACATTATTTATGTAGGTCTAATTATTTTGATTTTATGGTTTTTGTGTTCTATAACATTACCCTCTCATCTTATTGACCAACATAAGGGAATCATGACCAACATCTTGGAACGGAAATTTCTAGCAAATGATATTTAATTATACCAAATCTGACTTTCTAATTAAATCACAACCGACTCCCTCAACTACTATTTATGCCCAAGCCACATTAGTAAATGATAATGAATTCAGAAAAAAAAAAAAAAAAATTCCAACTGATCAGATAAAACCAACACTTCCATTTTCAGCCTAAGTGAAATGGAAATGGGAGGATAATTATATATGAGAGGGCAGAATAAATTAATAAATGCCCCCATAGTTCCAATACCTCTTCGCATATAGAAGCTGAACCATTTTTGCTGCAATTCTGTAGGAATGGGACGATATCCTCAAGATTGGATTCAGATGCAAGCATCCGAGTTCAGGTTAGGAAAACAACCTCGTGAAATGTAAAGTTATACAACACTTGCATGTATTCAATCCACTAATGTTAAGTGCATAACTTTCTCAACAGAAACCCAAAATTCCCTAGTTAGTTACTACGTCATAAACCACCCCAAACACAAGACAAAAGCTGAAATATCAGAATCACTTTTAATTTCATTATTAATGGTTGTATCAATAGTATAAAACAAAATCCGAGGAACGAAACGAATCTGATTTACAGTGACAGAATAATATATATATATATATATATATATATATATATATATATATATATATATATATAGGGTCATGATCATTTTACACCAGTGTAAGTTACACTCTCAATCTTGTCCTTTGATCTCACTTATATCTAAGGGTTCAAAATTTTTAATAATGTGAACCATTGGATACAAGTGGATCAATGGTCATGATTGAGTGTAAAACTTCTAACTCTTACACCGGTATAAAAATATCCTACCCCATATATATATATATATATATATAAGAGAGCAATTATTTAGATATCCAAAAATATTAAAGATGTTGGACCAATGTTGCAATTATTCATCCGGGATACACACATCCAGTGCATTACCGTAAATGAGTAAATCATGCTGGAAACAAACTTTGAGCAAGAAGCCAATAATTGATTTTCCTTCACTAATAGAATTTGCTTGAACAAGCTACGCAAAATTTTGAGGGATTATAGCCAAATTTACAAAACAAATACATTCCTGTGTGCATCAGCTAACATAATTTGCATGGGGCGAAAATTAAGTCCAATGAAATGACAAAACTGATAATGTACAGTTTCCTAAGTATCTCTATAGCAAGTAAAATGTGTTTCTTTGCAAGATTTTCACTATATATGTAACGCTTTGCTTGGCTCATCTTCAAGTTAGGGTAAAAATCAAAAAGGAAAAAGGAACAAATGGGCAAGACTACATTCATCTTGCACATTCCGGATCATCATCGGCTTCAGCCACCTTGTTCAAGGATGCAAATACCATTTCTAGGGATATTTCTCAGATCGCCACAATAGACCAAAATGGGAACAGCAATATCTTATTCCCATGGGTGGAAAAAAAATTCCAGAGAATATACAATAGCTGAAGCTGAGTAATTGCAGAGTGAAAGCCAACAGCCAACACTCCAGGAATCAGCCATTCTGAACCCACATAACTGACTACTCAATTCCTGAAGAGAATCCTTGTCTTGAAGGAAACCCACCAGCTCGAGTCTTGAAAGGTTTCTCACTAACAAAACGTCTATCAGATGGTCCAGCCCCAAGGATCCCCAGCGAGTTAGGATCCATACTCTGAATTCCATTACCCATGGTTCTTTGAGGTGGTGGCTGACCCTGGAAATAATCATCATTTTCAGCTCTTCTTCTTCGTTTCCATGCCTCAGACATGCCTGTATTATTACTTGATTCCGGCATTTGGTGGGTAGTCAAATTCTTGTATCCTCTTTGCCTCTCCATATGTCGAGGGAATGGATAAGAATGGTTAGGATTTCCATTCCTGCTAAATGGACCAGATACTGACCCATTGGCAAGAGGGGGGCCAACCCCTGCTGCATTTTGCTCCAGTTTAAGTTTTGAATAAATTTGATGAAGCCTCTCCCCTGAAAGATGGGAAAAGGTGGAAACATACTTCCACAATCGCATAGTCATTCCTGAAAATTAACAAGAAAAAAAAATCAACTATTCAAATCCTAAATACACAGACAAAACCAGTCCTCTAGTAAATAGAAAACCAAGAGTGACAAAAAAATAAAAGGACCCAGACATGCACAAAGCAGACTATTTTCCAAGAAAATGAGTTTACTCAAACAGAAAATATGCAGAATGGGATTAAGCACATACTATTCTGCTTATAGGGTTCCTCTTCATGTTCTAACACAATTTGATCTATCCTTCGCCCAAGAAGCTGCAAGTAGTTGCGGATTTTTGAAAGCACCTAAAGTATAGGAGGAAAAACAAGTAAATAGTGTTTAGCAAAGGAAAAAGACATAATAAATGGATAGGAGCCTCGACTACAGGTGTACCTTTTCCTTCGGAAGATTGGCGCTGGTTGTCTGCAACCTGTGAAGACGTTTCAAGGTTTTCATTTCTTCAACCATCACATCTTGACACCATTCCATCCATTTTACTTCCTTGAACTGCTCATAAACTTCCTCATCGTCAGACATTTCACCCTCCTCTTTTGGAATAGGTTCAACTTTTAGAGGTTTCTGAAGCCTGTCCTTTCTCATTTGGACATTAACTTTAGAAGAACCCAATTTTATCTTTTTCTCCTGCCCACGTGACAATGAGACGTTCACAAGATGTTCTCTCTCTTTCTTGGAAGGCTTCCTTCCAACTTTGCTATAGGCATTTTTCACACCATGAGCAGCAAGTTCCTAAATGATTTACTCAAGGCATTAGCTCTAGCTATCCATGGCCAATAAGAAAAATGAAGACACCAACCTAAGTGACAAGTAATAACAATTGATTGAAACAAAGTATAATTACCAATCAACAATATATATATATATATATATATATATATATATATATATAGAAAGAGAGAGAGAGTAGGCCTCCATTTGGAGATGCAATAAACCAGGGAAATGGGGAAGAAGATCTTTGAAAGCTCATGCAAGAAAGAGACACCGGTATGATGGTTGTTAGGAGTTACTTCAAATCTTTAACCCAAATTACACATTCTAGTATCTTTGATTTCAGGAATCGCATAAAATTAGAGTCTAAAAACAACAGCTTTCATGGTAGAAATATAAAACCAAAAAAAAATGATAAAACCTCGAGTCACTGTCAATACTCTGATTAGCTGGTCAAGCAAAACCATGTTGCAGAAAAATGACAATGCAAGAGATATTCTTATGTAATAGAAGCCTTTCCCCCAAAGAAGATAACATCACGATCAAAGATAAAAAAATGGAGCTGCTTTGAATCATCAATCGTGTACACAAAATGTGACAAAATCCTTTTAAGAGTGAAACTTAACAATGTTCACAAATCAAGAAAGTGACAAATGTATATAACCGTATAGACGCGGGAATTGTCAAGTACCAAAATAAATCATAAAAAGTAAATACGAAGTCTAATAGGAAAGAAAGTGTTGTAAATATTAGAATTATTTATTTAGTATTTGTATTAGCTAGAATACTCTAGAAGTGTATTTGGACTTAGCTCATTAGGTCTTTTAAGTCTCTTTAAATAAACAACTTTTATACAGCTATTATACAATTCAAATATATACAAATATTTCTTTCAATTTGGTATTAAAGCTCTTGATTCTGAGGGCTCTGCTTTCACAATTGCCGTCGTTAGAGTGGAAACCTTTTTTCTGTTTGCTTCTCACTGCCACCAGCCGCCGCTGGAAAATTTTTCGGAGACCTTTTGGACCGAAAAGAACCTTGATGGATTTTTATTTCTCTGATCTATCCTTCTACGCATTTTTTCCGATTAATCAACGACCCAAACAGTCCCAAATACAGTGAAGTGCACCTATTCAGCACCGTTCAGCACTGTTCCTGTAACTTTTTGGACTCCGGCCAGCCACAGACATGAGTGCTACTGGATCTGTGATTATTTTTTCATTTCGACTTGGTCACGGTCTTCACTTAGTGTTTTGGTACTGTTCCAGCGGAGTTTTTTCACTGTTTTGATCTTTTTGTTTTTTAGCCAGATATATGTCGGATGTTGAAAACACTCCAACCAGTCAACCATTTGATACAAGCCCGATGGCTATTCTTTCTCCAAATGATCTTCCTGCTCTTCATCAGAATTATCGTCTTACTGGAAAAATTTATTTACAATGGTCCTAGCTTGTTCGTACCATCCTCAAAGGACGTCGTAAAATTACTCATCTTGAAGGACCTGTTCATGCCAAAACAGATCCAAAATTTGCTGATTGGAAATGTTGAAGATTCTCTTATTATGACATGGCTATGGAACTCTATGAATCCTGAAGTTAGTCAACATTGCATATTCTTACCTACTGCTCTTGAGATCTGGGATGTTCTTAGGAAGCCCTATTCAATGAAACAAGATGCTCCACCTGTAATGATCTGCGGAATAGGATTTTTTCTACCAAGCAGGGCTCTTTCTCTGTAACAGAGTATTATGGCATTATGAATGCATTGTGGACTGAGCTTGATCAGTACAAGAGTTTGAAGATAGAGTGTAGCAAGGATGCAACCACTCTGGCCACCTCGATTGAAAGAAATCGGATTTTTGACTTTCTTTGTGACCTCAACTCAGAATATGACCCCTATTCGGGTTCAAATTTTTGGTAAGGAAAAATTACCTTCTCTTTCTGAAGTATTTCACACAGGGCTGTCATAATGTATACCAAGTTGTCCGAAGGATATATCATGCTCGCATCTAAAGCCACTACTCCAGCTCCTGTAACCTTTTCCCCTACTCATTGTGTTTTTCAAGATCTCACCACGGGGAAGACGAATGGAGTTGCTAAGAAGTAGGGTGGGTTGTATTATCTGGTTCCAGACTTTGCTACAGAAGGTATCAGGGATCAGACTTTGATAACTCGTCAGTCTACTTCAGATTCTCTTATTTGGCTTCATCACAAGCGCTTGGGTCATCCTCCTTTTAGTTTACTTAAGTCTATGTTTCCGTCTTTATTTGGGTCGCAGTCTGTTGAGTCTTTTAATTATGATGATTGTCAGTTTGCAAAACATCATCGTGTATCCTTTCCTTCTACTGAAATAAAAAGTGTTGCACTTTTTACCATTATTCATTCTAATGTTTGGGGGGCCTTCAAAGGTCCCTAATGTTTCTGGTGCTATGTGGTTTCTCTCTTTTGTTGATGATTATATTCGAATAACATGGATCTTCTTGATAAAAGATAAGGCAGAAGTAACACAGTTGTTTATCCAATTTTATTATATGATTGAAGCCCAGTTTGGTAGAAGTATCAAACGTTTGAGGTCAAATAATGGTACAGAATATGTTAATCATCCCAATTTATTAAAGACAAAGGAATGGTTCATGAACTCACAAGTGTGGATACCCCTCAACAAAATGGGGTTGCTGAAAGAAAAATATCACCATTTGCTTGAAGTTACCAGAGCATTGTTGTTTCAGACATCTGTACCTAACTCTAACTGGGGAGAAGTGTATTAACTGCAGCCTATTTGATCAACCGCTTACCTTCTAGAGTTCTTGGCCATGTAAGTCTTGTTGATCTCATGACCTCTTTTTTCCCTTATGTTCCAATTATGCAGAGTCTCCAGTCTCGTGTCTTTGGCTATGTTGCCTTCGTCCATGTCCATAAACAAAATTGGAGTAAATTAGAGCCTAGAGCTCTTAAGTGTGTCTTCCTTAGTTATGCTCCCAACAAGAAAGGATACAAATGTTACCACCTTTCAAGTCGTAAATTCTTTATCTCTATGGATGTTAGCTTTCATGAGTCTGAGTCCTACTTTCAAAACCCTCAGCTACAGGGGGAGAATGGTATAGAAGCTTCATCAATTTTCTTTGAGTCCGAGTCTCCCTTTCTGTTACCAACATCTCTTACCCAAGTTGAGAAGGAAGACTTTGTTGCTGAGACTGAAAATCCATCTGATTCCTCATCTAACATGCCTCCTATTGATCGACAGAGAGTACTCAAAGCTGGGACACCCGAACTAATATGTCAAAGGAAAAAACAACCCACACTGCTCCACCAAGAACTGTAATCGCCTGAACCGCTAGTAAGTACTGAACGCACTACTTCTTTTATTCCTGAGCCTGATATTAATTCTGATGACTTACTCATTGCTATAAGGAATGGAAAAAATCCTTGTACCCAACAACACCCTATTTCTCATTTTGTCTCCTCTAAGAATCTCTTTATGCAGCATATAAGTTTTATTGAAGGACTTGACTCCATTTCAATCCCGAAATCAATACATGAAGCATTAAAAGATGATCATTGGGTTCAAGCCATGCATGACGAGATGAATGCGTTGGAGAAGAATAATTGTAATATCCCAGGAAAATAATATTAATAAATTAATAATAGTAATAAATTATAAATTAGTAGTAATAATAATAATATGTGATAAATTGTGATTGTTTGAATTATTAATTGATTGATCATTTGTCCATTAATGTTTGATTGATTGATTAGTAATGTAATTGAATTAGGATGACTTAGCAATATTTATTTGATTAGATATGATGAGTCAGCAATATTCTGAGTCATAAGAAATTAAGAATAAAAAGGAAAAAGTGTATGAAGCCAATATCTGAGCCAGATACATCAATGAAGAATAAGAATAATTGCACGAAATCCATATCCGAGCCCAAAACTTCAATTATAAATAGAGGCCTAGCCTAACCAAACCAATTCACTTTCAATCCTCAGTATTTCTCCTCTTCTCCTTTGCTACTCTCTTCTTACCTCAAAATTTTATTTATTTATTTTAATTTGGTCACAACCGCTTCTCTTCCCCAAATTCTAGAAGGTAGCAAACACGGAGACCAGGTAATCCTAATCCCTAGGTGGTTGTAGATTTGTTGTGTATGCAATTTTATTGGGTTTTAACTCCTAAAAGATAATAGAATTAATTATTTTGAGAATAATCTTAATGCTTTGATAACAGATTTTGCCTTTGATAAAATGATGGAAAATTGATTATGTGCAATATGTGTGCGATATAAATCTTATTTAATGATTGTGGAAATTATGATTTTTATACCCTAAAATAATTGAATAATTGTTATGATGATTGGAGATTTTGATATTTTGGACAATTGAAATGATATTCTTGATTAAATTGATGTCATGATATTTT
The DNA here is from genome assembly GCF_033153095.1 of Gastrolobium bilobum. Classification (NCBI taxonomy): domain Eukaryota; kingdom Viridiplantae; phylum Streptophyta; class Magnoliopsida; order Fabales; family Fabaceae; genus Gastrolobium; species Gastrolobium bilobum. The sequence goes on along the minus strand of NW_026899760.1, from coordinate 54,432 downwards.
CCAATTATGATATTTATGATTGAATTGGAATTATGTGTGATAGTGAATAATTAATAGTGGGATGATAGCTTTGGGATGATACATCCCAAAGTGATGAACATAACTTTTTGGGCTTTATGCCTTTGATATTTATTTGATGTGGCAATGATGTTTCCGTTCTTCCCAAAGTGGTATCTGATACTAGTAGCAACTTTGGGAAGAGGTGTGCACACTAGGATTTGATATTTTGATTATACGTGGCTGGCAACAGGGTTTCCCGGGTCTGCCATGATTCTCTTCCCACTAAATGGACTAAATAAAGATTAATATAATTAATAACGAGTTGATACTTGATTTGAATTTTTGAGTTATATTACTTGATTTGATTATTATGAGTTTTATTTATTTATTTATTTATTTTTATATATCGGATTTGGATTACCAGCTTTGCTGACTTTTGTGTTTGTTTGACTGCAATGATCCTTCTGGGGGAGCAGACTTTAAGTGAAACAGGTTCTAAAGGATGGGGCCAGCAGTGAGCAGTGAGGATAACTACTCACAGATTTTTGCTAATCCTAAATTTTATGTATAAGACATATCTCTGATTTTATTGTAATATTTATGAATGTAATAAAGAGCCTTGCACTTGTCCTTGTACAGGTACGGCGGTAACATTTCCCCAAATTAGTTTTAGATTAGCTTCCGCAATAGATATAAGATCTTAATAAATAATTAAATATTCTTATTTTATTGAAAATTTCTCTATTATAGGAATATTTTATTGTTAAAATTGTTAGAAATTTGGGGTGTTACAATAAAACATGGGAATTTGTTGACAGGCCAAATGGAAAAAAGGTAGTAGGGTGCAGATAGGTGTATACTCCGAAGTATAATTCTGATGGAACTCTTGAGAGGTATTAAGCTCGATTGGTAGCCAAGGTGTACACACAGACTTATGTTATTGATTACGAAGAGATATTTGCTCCAGTGGCCAAAAAATGAACACTGTAAGAGTTTTATTGTCTATTGCTACTCATTTTAATTGGGATTTGAAACAATTTGATGTGAAAAATGTCTTCCTCAATGGAAAATTAGAAAAAGAGACTTACATGGAGATCCTACTAGGATTTAACTCTACAAATGGATAAAATAAAATTTGCAGATTGAAGAAGACGTTGTATGGCTAGAAACAATTCCCGCGTGCTTGGTTTGGAAGATTTACCAAAGTTATGCTTTCATTGGGATACAAGCAAAGTCAAGTAGATCATATTTAAACATTCTCAGGAAGGTAAGACCATTATCCTTCTAGTTTATGTTGATGATATGATTATAACAGGGGATGATATATGTGAGAAATGTGCTCTAGGAAAAAGACTGACTAATGAATTTGAAGTTAAAGATCTTGAAAATCTGAGATATTTTCTTGGAATAGAAGTTGCTCATTCAAAATAAGGCATTTTTATTTGTCAACGAAAATATGTTCTTGACCTCCTTAAAGGAGGAGGAAAACTCGGGTGTAAACCTTCCAGTACTCCGATTGAGCAGAATCACAGACTAGGAAGTGAAAATGAGAGCCCTCCAATTGACAAAGGACAGTATCAACGAATAGTGGGAAGATTGATATATCTAGCTCATACTAGACCTGATCTAGCTTATGCAGTTAGTATTGTTAGTCAATTCATGCATGAACCGAGGGAGAAACACCTGCGAGTGTGGACAAGATTCTCCAATACCTGAAAGGCACACCAGGCAAAGGACTATTGTTATAGAGAGGAAGAAACCTAAGAAGTTTATACAGACGCTGATTATGCTAGATTTGTGACTAACCGACGGTATACTTCGGGCCATTGTATGTTTCTCTGTGGAAATCTAATAACATGAAGAAGTAAAAAGCAAAATATGGTTGCTAGATCTAGTGCAGAAGCAGAATTTTGGGCCATGGCTCAAGGTATCTATGAGTTATTGTGGCTGAAAATTATTCTCGATGATCTCAAGGTGAGATATGAAGGATCTATGAAGTTACTATGTGATAACAAGTCAGCTATATGTATAGCCCACAATCCAGTCCAACACGAACGAACCAAACATATTGAGATTGATCGCCACTTCAACAAAGAGAAACTAGATAGTGGACTGATCACTACTCCATATATTCCTTTTGGTCATCAATTGGCTGATGTCTTGACTAAGAGTCTTCCTAATGATAGGTTTCAAGAGCTTACTAGCAAGCTGGGAATGATAAATATCCATTCCTCAACTTGAGGGGGAGTGTTGTAAATATTTCTATAAGTGTATTTGGGCTTAGCCCATTAAGCCTTTAAGTCTCTTTAAATAGAGAACTCTTGTACAGCTATTATACAATTCAAATATATCCAAATATTTCTTTCAATTGAAAGCAACTAAGAGAGGCGGGCTCGAATTAAAGATGCCTGTTGCTGATATGTAAGTAGCACATGCAGAAGAAAAAAAAGAATATGATTGAAGTGATAGCATACTTGCTCCAACAGGACATTAGCACGGTCTCTCAAATTTGGAGCTCGTGGCAAAAAAGTTTCATGGTGTTGAAGTTCTGCTGGTGCAATTTTCTTCGTAAGGCCAAGCCTTTCATCCAATCTTATCTTTTCCCAATTACCAAATCCATGATAATATACTCCAAGAAGCAATCTTGAGTCATCAACTATTAACAAGTAAATAGAATCAGCAAAAGCAACAATTAACCAACTCCACTGACTAAATATACAAACTACATAGAGTAGCACATACTTTGATTCCACCCACAACCTTTTGACCAGTTTGAAGGTTTGAGATATGTTAAGACACGGAATTGTGCAATGGGATCTTCATACCGACTAATGCGCTTTGCTAGGAGTTGAAGTTCTTGAACACGGGTAAGCAAGTCATTTGCCTTAACTGGGACACCAAAGAAATCCAACAAAGGCCCCTGGATGCAATATAACATGTAATGAGCATCTAAGCAAATAATGAATATACAAATAACCAATTCCAGGCTTGCTTTGAGAGAAAGAATTTAATTTCATACAAACCTTGGGATCCAAACTTCCAAGATCCACTGCTTCTGTACAGCCATCAATTAGAGCATTGAAGAGTTCAATTTGTGCATCAGGTGGAGCCGCTCCTACTGCACCACCAACCTCAGCAGCAATTAAGTTGATTTGGCTCTCATTCCCAAATTTCATTACCTGGTGATTTAGGTTGGGGATGAGCATACAACATACATACAGCTACAGAAAATAACAAATATGAAGCATGTAACATAAACACCCACACATGCACATAGCAAGCACAAATTCAGAAGATAAGACATCATTAGCAAGAAAAAAAAGGATGTACATTAACTTAAGGAAGTAGCTAATGAAACCCATCTAAAAACCATTTTCTTTGACCCACAGGCAGGCACAAAAATCAACTCACCAAAAAGGAGGGGCATGGGTGGAGACATGCATAAAAAACATTTGAACGAATTTGATTCATAGTAAACCTTGTGAGCATGTGTACACATACATTATTATATGCAACTTAACGAGTTTGTTATAACAATCCTTGATCCCGAGCAACTTTTCGAAGCGATCCCTATTTCAGGACTGATATCCGATTTTTTTTACCAGGTTTCAGACTCTATTACTGTGATGGCTGCAAATTTGATAAGGGGGAGACTCGAATTCTGGGTTAGCTGGGTGATGCTGTTTATTTATCTTAAGGTTGCTACAACTTTGAGTTCTACATTGAAGGAATGTCCGTGTTATGGTTTGTTTCTCCTAGGGAGAGTTGCTTGGGGTGAAGTCTGTTCCAGTTTAGTAATCTCTGTTCTTCTGTTAATGGGGTTGTAATTTGAAGATTTTGGACACCAGAATAAGGTTTTTTTCCGCATTACTGAGCAGTATAAAACTGATCTAGTGTTTGAAGACCAACTTGGAGGTCAAGGGTGCCACCGAGGAGAAAGGCCAAGTACTTCAAAAACTTTGTATTTATTTCAGATTTGTCCTGAGGAGAAGCTAAAAGAAGGTTGAAGACTCCTAGGAACTGTCCACCAAGGACAATGCCAAGGTCTTGTTATTTGGGGTTGGGGGAGGGTACTAGTTGCTTAAGTTCTTGGGCTGAAATGAGTTTGCATTATTTGTCTTATGTTTGCGAGTTTGCTAATTGTAAAAAGCTAAAGCTTACCTTTAATTTTAGGGTAAGTGTTAAGATATTAGGGTTATTAGGCTATAATCTTATTGTTAGTGGGCTTGGGCTTGTACTAGCAACAGTAGTACTTCACCTAATTCCTAATATAAACAGGAGTACTAATTTAGGGTATTGCTTCACATCATATTCTCAACAATATAATAAAAATAATATTGTCAGCCATTTTTCTCTTTTTCCTTCCGTAACCCTAATGTTATAATTCTATCAGTATAAATACGTGTAGAAGCTTTATATTTTATATTACACTAAAACATCAATCTTAAATCATATTATTTGAGTCTATCATCTTTTCCTCTTTCCTTATCTAACCCTATAATTTCAAAGTAACCAAACATACTCTGAAACAGATTTGAAGTTCAGTGCCACCTCAATCTGTGGTAAGCACACTAGCTTCGCTGATCTGAGCTTAAGCTTGAAATTGAGCCTTGACCCTAACAGCTTTGGTAGAACTTGGCTCTACAATATTTCAGTTCTCATTGGCTCAACTATGCCCCACCACCAATTTCATCCTTACAACACAAACTTGTAAAGTTTAAGCTAATCCTGCAGCACCTAGTTAGCTACTTTTCTGGTCTGGCAAGACAAAAATATATGTAACTGATTGGGAATGATGCTTATCAGCAACATACATCACAACATATAAAGGAATACTTATAAGGTCTCCAAAAATTAGTGCGTGCCAAAAGTAATAGATATTCATATAGGCAGATAACACTGAAAAATCCCAACAGTAATAGAATCTTACTGAACGAGAAAAACGGAGTGCATCTCTTTTAGACAAATTCCCGTATGACCAACTTCTCACTTGGGCAGATGCTCCATCAATCATTGGTGTTACAGGAGCTGAATAATCTGCTTTCCGGCGTTTCTGAACTCGCTCAGGTGGTTCACTTTCCTTCTTTTTTCTTTTACTACTTCTTTCAGATTGATTATCCTCTGCATAGCTTTTAATATTCTTTGCAGCACGTGGAGCAAGAGCTTCCTAAAACACAGGAAAATAGAAGATAAGGCAAGATTAAAAGATAAATGTTTTAAACAGATAGCTTGTACAAAAACAAACATTTCATACACTTCTCACATATAATTCTTACAAACTCAACAAGCAACATTTAAAAAACAACTAAAAATATATCATAATAAACAGAACAAGATCAAACCTCTGCTTGAGCAACAGCGTCAGGCTTGATCCAACGACTCCAGAAACTTCCATCATCTTCATCATTACAGAAATTAGCAACCTACAGAAAAGAAAATTGAAAGAGAGAAAAAACTTAGCAATTTCCCACTCCTATCCCAATCTATCCTATCCCCAGCCTTAAAATAAAGCAATCATAACAATAATTACACTAAAAGAAATATATATAAGAGAAAAAACAATTCCTTTCCAAGTAACTTGCCTTAAAGGCACTTAATAACTCATGCCCTTGTTCTCCCTCATTTTCCTTCTCTTCAACCTTCTCCGCTCTTTCAAGAATTTCATCTATGTCCATGCCTAAGAGTCTTTTCTTGCTTTCTTCGTCATTTCTTTCTTCCTTAAAAAGCTCCTCGGCTCCAAATCTCAAGATTGCTGACAGCTCATTCTGTCATGTGAGAAGCAAATGTTTGATACAGTAATTGAACAATAAATCAAAAGAAAACACAAAGACTGAGTACCCTAAAATGATTCAATGCAATCCATTAAATGCAAATATAAGACAATACCAGCTCAGTAGATTAATTTCTTGTATTTTCTATAAGATTTCATATAGTACAATGATAGCACGTTAACCAGTGAGCATCAAAAGCAGTTTTCATATAGGTCCTTACTTTGTCAAAATAACTTCCTTTTTTGGCTTCTTTCTTCTCCAATCTACCCTCTGCATTTAACTTTTGAATCACCAAGTGGTCGAGAACCTATATAGCTCATGAAAAATGAAGTACATTTATTAACCTCAAGTTATGTCAACAAGCAATTTCATGTATCTAGCAGGCAAATATATATTATAAAATATAGACATAAATCCATGAATAAGTGCATGATTGGGAATAGCTTGATTTTAGGGGAAAATTTGCTTTTTCTTTCAAAAGTTCTCTCAAGAAGCTTTTGATTAAAACATTTTTAGCCCCAAGATAAGCTAACCCAAACACACAGTAAAAGAAAAGTACATAATACAAAATTTAAAGTCAAAGAAAAAAAATTAATGCAACCATTTGATATCCAATGGTTCTAATCATACCATCTTCTTCTTAGCCCGTTCCAAAATATCTTCCTCAACACTTTTGCTAGTCACAAATCTATATATGTTAACAACTTCTTGTTGCCCAATTCGATGAGCTCTACTCATTGCCTAAGAGATAAACAGCAGTATTAGTAAGTACCCAATAAAAATGAATAAAATAAAATAATTTAATTTAATACCTGTAGGTCATTTTGAGGATTCCAATCCGAATCAAATATTATAACAGTGTCTGCTGTGGCAAGGTTGATACCCAAACCTCCTGCTCTTGTTGACAGAAGGAAGCAAAAATCATCACTACCTGGTGCATTGAAATGATCCATTGCCTGCTGTCGCAACTCAGCTTTTGTACTGCCATCAAGCCTTTGAAATTGAAATCCTCGAAGTGACATATACTCTGCCAGTATATCTAACATCCTAACCATCTACAATACACCTCTGATAACTTAGTATTATCATAAACTATATCTTAAAGGTAATTACCAGTAGAGTAAAATCTGCCCACCCCAAACCCGAAGAAACAAGTGTATTATTACTCATGTTTGCAAATTAAATATGCCTAAGATACTTAAAAGAGAATCACTAGTAAAAAGTTACTTATGAACTTCATAGCCACCTCTTCATGAATCTTCTATAATAAATTCATAAAATCAGTAATGATACTGCACACTTCAGAGACCAGCAATCCTCTTTTCTCATACTGCAAAACAGCTTGCCAGCTTTGGAATAGACTGTTTGGTATTTTCTATTATCTTCTAGTCCATAATTTGAATTTTTGTACACCAATTTTTTAGATTTGGGGAAAATAAGCAAGTGAAATCTATTATTTTTGCATGGCTGCAGACCTCATGGCCCCTGAAGTGTAAGGCTTGAGATTTTATTTTTCTCCCAAATTTTTTGGTTCAGCTCCAAAATTCTTCTCAGGGTTCTCTTCAAAAAAATTTCAGAGGTATTGGAGAGATACATTGATCTAATGATTGCCCCCCCTTTTTTTACCTTTGCTAGTTTAAAAGTACTTAACTGTTTTAGCAGGGTTTGCCTGTCAGCATACACTTCAACTCACTAAAAAATTCCTATTTTATTTATTAAAAAGGGGGTTAAAAATTCATATGCGCAAGCCCAGCCTGCCATATGTGATGTGTCTGCTTACAAGAACAACAATTTTTTTCTTAGAAGTTAAATAGTTTGAAGTACAATATGATACACCCAAGCTGGCCGACTTAGATTGAGACAAAATTTGGATAGGCAACTCAAAATAGGCTTTTGAGCAAGACTCGTCCGTCGCTTTGCCATGGGCATCAATAGTTTTGGGCTTTCCATACTTTAGGGCTTTACAATAATTGTTAGTTATTTACCTTTTTGTTATTTCTTTGATTATTTTAGGGTGTGCGTTGATTGTGCGTTATCTCCTTTGATTGAGCATGATTCCTTTTGATTTTATTTTCATTTTGTTTTGTTTTGCCTATTTAAGGCTTGGAGAACCCTATTGTTATTTGGTTATTTTTGGTTAAATAAAATTCAGAAAAGAGAAATAGTTTTTTCTCGCAATCCTTGTGTCCAGTCTTTCTTTCTGTTAAGCCAATGACATACTGCTTCGGCATTATTTGGTAATTAGAGCTCGTGTTGTAACATAAATGGCTGAACAGAACAATGGCAATCAAGGTCGAGGTTGTGGACAACGAGGTCGAGGCAGCGGTGGTAGAGGACGTTGTAACACCTTTAGTGGTGACGATGAACAAACACACATCGACACGCGAGACGCTACAATTGTAGCTACAATGACAAAACAAGATAGACGAATTCAGGAGCTCGAACAACTGTTTGCCCTAACACAGTTGGACAAGTTAGATGAAGATCATCTCATGTGGAGAAAAGGAGCGAAACTCATTCTGGAACCATGAGCGACAAGGACGAAGTCAACCTGGCGATTAATCCTTTTTTGCTAATTTTGGGGTGAAGATTGAGATCCCGGAATTCGAGGGCACCACTCATCCAGATGAGTTTATCGATTAGTTACGCACCATCGAAAAGGTCTTTGACATCAAAGACTTGACAGAAGACAAAAAGGTCAAACTGAAGAAGCATGCCTCAATTTGGTGGGAACATATTAAGAAGCAACGAATCAAAGAAGGGAAGTCGAAAATCAAGAGTTGGAATTAGATGAAGAGACTGTTACATCATAAATTCTTACTTATTCGCTACCGGCAGGAGGCATTTATTGAGTACAACAATTTCAAGCAGCGAGACCTGCCAGTTGACCATTATACTGTTGAATTTGACCATCTGCTGATGCACTATGATATCGCAGAGGGACGAGCAATTGATATCTCAATTGATTGCGAATTTAGATTTCAGATGTTGTATACCTGCAGAAATATTGGTCATATGAGGATGTATGTCGACTAGCTTTGAAGGTAGAGGGACAATGTAAGAGAAAATGAGGTACTTCAAAATTCCAACCTATATTTTCTGATAGCGAGGAGTTATTGGGCTCAGCAACTAACATTGGTGTGGGTAAAACTCTTTCTAACCCTAAACCAGCAAGCAAAGAAGGATCAACCAACAATGGAGCAGAAAAGATAGGTGTTGCAGCAAAAAGATGTTTTGAGTGTCCAGGGATTGGAAATCTCGCTACAGATTGTCTAAATCAGTAGGTTATGATGCTTATTGAAGCTCCAATGATGAGGTCCCTGTCTATTATGAATCCAAAGAAGAACAAATATATAAGTATCCAACTTATGATGAGGTCCCTATCTATGATGAATCCGATGAAGAGCAAGATGATGATAATCAAATTATAGATGCTTCGGTTCATGACGAGTTCCCTATCTATGATAAGTATGATAAGGAGCAAGACGATGAGAATCCAAAGGCGGAAGAAATCCTTTATAGTGATTCAATGTAAAGTCAATTACTAGAAATTCTAATATCTCTAACAAAGCTGAAGTTCTATCCAAAGACGCCATGGGGAATGATCCTTCATTCAAGAAGTCTTTAATTTGCAAGAAAATTTATGAACTTGGGCACAACGAACATAGCAACCCCGTGCTCCATGGAGATAACAATTTAGCTTTTGGTAGAAGTTTAATGGGAGATCATCAGGGAAAATCAGACTTGATGTTACCTCAGGCAGAATTTTCCTATAACGGATCACAAATGCGATCACTAAACCAAAATACAAGAAATAGTCATCTTGGGATAGTCCATGGGTTTTGTTCACTTACTCCCTTAGAACTCGCATCATTTCTTCCCAAGCAGTTTAGTTCAAATGTATATGAACATACCAAGCATATCAAAGAATTGCATTCACAAGTTCTCCTTTAAATTAGGGAATTTGGTGATATTGTACCAGAAGAGTTGTCACGTCACCTAGACTACCACCTGAAGAAGTTGATATCAATGAATATGAAGCAAAATCGAAGACAAATCTTTTCCTAGCGATGGACGATGATGCACCCAAGCTGACCGACTTGGATTGAGATCAAATTTGGATAGACAACTCAAAATGAGCTTCTGAGCAAGACTCGTCGCTTTGCCATGGGCATCAACAGTTTTGGGCTATCCATAATTTAGGGTTTTACAATAATTGTTGGTTATTTACCTTTTTGTTATTTGTTTGATTATGTATGAGTGTGTGTTATCTCCTTTAATTGCGCATGATTCCTTTTGATTCTATTTGATTATATTTTTATTTTGTTTTGTTTTGAGTTTTGACTATTTAAGGCTTGGAGAACCTTATTGTTATTTGGTTATTTTTGGTTAAATAAAATTCATAAAAGAGAAATAGTTTTTTCTCGCAATCCTTGTGTTCAGTCTTTCTTTTTATTTAGCCAATGAGATACTTATTATAATACCTAAACCTTAAACTCCTAAGTAAAGGATCATAGTCTCTCTTTACATAAAGAAAGATGACTTTTATAAACAATCTCTAACCCATCTTGTCATACAAAAGACTATCAGGAAGCACAGAATTATGAAAATAAGTTTCATCACAGCCATGTGCTGAACTGAAGCTAAAACTTAATTGTGAAAAAAAAGGACAAAATTTGATCTTCGGACCACTTGGTCAAAGAAGCTACATTACCAAGTCAGACATCACTTGACCTAAAAGCTAAAGCCATGTAAGGGTCGAAAAATCACTCGACCAGCATAACAATAAATCAAATCATTCAGTCAAAATATGCTGTAACATTGTTGGCCACATGAGCTAATATCTAATAAGCACATCCAGCACACCAGTTTCAACAACAAACCTGAGAGAAAATCAGAACACGATGCTTTGTTTCATGCAATCTGACAAGTAGCTTATCAAGTATGAGAAGCTTGCCACTGCTAAAGACAATTCTTTCCAGTTTACTGCTGTCACTATTTCCAGAGTCCCCACCAAAACCATGATCGGCACTTTCAAACAGGAAGGGATGGTTACAGCACTTCTTCAATTCTACCACAATATTTAGAAGGGAAACCTGAAACATAGCAGATAAAGTGTACTTTCAATTCAGTGATGATCTTTTAAGAGGGGAAAAATTAGAAATATACATCATTAAAGCTATCACAAATTTGTCAGATTAGCTAAGAATAAACAGATATAACATTTTATGATACTTCCTTCCCTCCCATTACACAGTACCACATTTACAGTAAAACTATAATAGCATCTTGATATGCACCAAGGTGGTTGTCGATGCACTTTATTTCATTATTATTCTTTTTTGAAGAGAAATAAATAGAATATTTACCCCCCACTAACTCTCTGCCAATCAGCCCAATCTTTCAGAATAAAGTTTACCTGGTGCAAGGAGACTTACACACTAAAAGCCAAGTATTGGCATTACAAAATAAGAAACCCAAACAATTTAGAGTTTCCTTCTCTCACAATCAATATCATAGTCATGACCAAACTTTCATGAAAGCAAATTAATGATTTTATATCACATTTCTAACAAGCCCCCTCACACAACATCCGTTTGGACTTCAAGAGCTGACAATGCATTGGTTCAATTACCTACTATTGAAATTCAACTCTTTATTAGAAGAAAAAAGGCAGCAAGGATTGATTGAACTCTAGATCACTAAATCATAGAAGTTATAATACCATGTCAAGAACCAACTATCCAAAAAGATTAAGTTGTTAAGCGAACGGCAACAATTATGAAGAGATGAAATAGGAATCCATCTAGGTAATTATGAATGATTATTACAGAAGCAGGAGATAGAGATTATGACCTGATTCCCTCGAACTCCTTTGTTCAAATCATGAAAGTTGCGTTCCAGAATCCACTTATAATACCTAAATTAAAGCAAACAATAGCAGGAGTTTAGATAGTAAACTTGTAGGAATATCAAATAATCTTTATTAAAATAAAAATTACACTTACTGCTTCTGAAGAGGAGACATTTCAACCCTAAGAATACGCTCAATTTTCGGGGGTAATGATTTCTCCACATCTTTGATAACTCTTCTAAGTATGTGAGGCCTCAATTCCATATGAAGATTAGCAAGCTAAAATAAATATGTGGACATTAATTTACACTGAAGCCAATAGTCAAGATCAAGAAAATTAAGGAACTAAAAAATAAAGATATTGATGGTATGTTATACCTCATTCTCGTTGAAAGAACTCAGATTCTTATAGTTTTGAACAAAGTCATCCTTGCTCTTGAACTTATCAGGATCAAGGAAGTGGAGCAAAGCCCTAAACAAAAGAGGGGAGGCAGGGAAACTGTTATATAGACAAGAGGAAAAGACAAAGCAAACAAAATTAAGGGTACTAGCATCATTCATGATAACATATCAAGTAAACTAATTAGAAACCATTAAATTGGAAATGATATTCAAATAAAATACCAACCAAAGATTTCGTCTTTTTTAATGGAAAAAATATTTTCCTTCAGATATGAGCATGCAGATTGAGGCATGCTCTTTATAGGTAAGGACCAGCTGAAACACCAAGATATGAAATAATATGTACATGCATCTTAAAGGTGTATGACTTTATGGGTATCAACATTAGTTGCTCGAGTATTGGACACAAAATATACCTAATACAAACTCTAGTAAGTCAGGCAAGAAGTAGTTAATTATATGCATTTTCATATGCACTTTCAGGAAGAGCAACAGAAAATCACATCATAAAATGTAGGGTAAAACTAATGTTTTTCCGCCGTGATTTTGCCTGATTTTACTTTGCCAAATTGTCATTTAAAAAGTGACACTGTTCTCTCTAAACTTTATTCCAATAGCACGTTAGTCATAAGTCTAAGGTTTCTTATATCCATATAATACTTCTAGATCATAAAGGTAAATTTGCTTCACCATATCTCTCATTAATTATCAATTTAAACATACTAAATAATAATATGATATCATAGTGTGAAATTAATAATTCCAAACATACTACAAAAAATCTTATCTTACAAGCAACAAACATGTGAAATTATTTTACACAAACTCCCATACAAACTTCAAAATTGGAGCAATGTTTGCAGTTCAACAATAATAAGAAATCTAACAATCCCTCAAAAGATGCACGTCCTTTTGAGAAGTCTAACATATCAAAAAATGCTTTCAATACCATAGCTCCTCAACACTGTTCTGGAGTGGAGTACCCGTGATAAGCAACTTGTTCTTGGTGCTAAATTCCTAAAAGATCATAGAAAAAAAATAAAAATTAAAAAAGACCAACCTCAATATCAATAAACAATAGCTCTACTAAAATTAAGAGAAGTAGCTTACTGAAAGTGCTGTGTACAACTGTGCCTCACTATTTTTTAGTCGATGAGCCTCATCTACCATCAGATAGTTCCACTTGATCTTGGAGAGAACAGCCTTATCCTTGAGAACTACTTCATATGTAGTCAGCAGTGCATTGAATTTTATAGGCCTGCCAGCCTTTTTATCATCATAAAATTCGTATTGTTGACATACCTGCCACAAAGAGGGAAAAATGAAGAAGAAATTCTTACATAATCAAAGCCAATAAAAAGTAAGGTTGATATCTCCAAAAACAGTGAAAAAAGATCATCCATCAAAACCACATCCAATTTCTGGAGTCCAAAACTGTTAAATTAGCAGCCAATTAATCTTCTCAAAGGTCCAATAAGATACTCTAGAAATCACCTCAGTCTAGAAATCACCTCAGAGAAATATCAGATGCAAAAGTCTTAGTTTTATTTCTTTCTTTCCAGTAACAAATCACCAAGCATAACAAAGAGGACTAGACCTTGACACGGGTTAACACTTATAACATTAATGAGTGCTCAAAGCTAGGTGGGCAGAACATTATAGCATGGTATACTCAACAAAATTTATAATCAAAGCTACATCTTGCTCTCCAATGCTAAATCAGTATAGGATGATTGAACTTTGTGTTGTAAATAATAGTTATTTTCTTATTTATTAATTTATTTGTTGTATTGGGCCAAGCCCATTAGGTCAAGTATTAGGTCTTTTATTCTCTATAAATAAAGAACCCTTTGTACAGATTATTTACAATTCTATAATATATCACAATATCCTTTTTAAGTTGGTATCAGAGCTCTCGATTCTGAGGGTTCTGCTTCCGCAAATCATCGTCTTTAAAAACCAAACCCTATTTGCCTCTCGCCACCACAAAGCCGCCACCGGAAAAAAAATTTCCGGGGACCTTTTGGACCGTGAGGACCCCTGTTTCACTCTGTTTTTCTTAGATCTATCATTCTACGGAGGTTTCTTTTTCATCAGACGACCGGAACAGCTCAAAAAAAAAAAACGCAGTACTATTCATCGCGCACTGTTCACGTGGTACTGTTCATCGTATACTGTTCACCGGGTACTGTTCAGAAAAAAAAAAGTTGTTTTTTTTTTGCTCCTCTACCTGGATCTGTGTTTTTCTCTCTCTAATCTGACGCCGTTTGGGTGTTCGTTGTGTGTTCTTTGGTACTATTTTTCACTCTTATCACTATGGCCAATTTAGAAGATGGTTCTCCATATGTGAATATTCAGCAAAGGGAGTTGGATCAGCTTAAACCCGCTATTGATAATATGTGTAAGTCATCTGACTGTTCTTTGATCTTGTCTGGTAAGAGCACACGTTCTACATCTCTTCTTGCTTCTTGCACTGATTTTAAAACCTCATGGATTTTGGATTCTGGTGCAACTGATCATATGACTTGTCGTACTGAGTTTTTTCATTCTTATCATCCTACTGTTGGTAGTCATACTATATCCGTAGTTGATGGATCCCATAAATCAGTTATTGGTAACATTCAAATTCAACCTTCCTTGTTTCTTAAAAATGTTCTTTATGTTCCTCAGCTTTCTACTAATCTTATCTGCACTCAAAAACTTACAACTGATTTGAATTGTTCTATCACATTTTTTCCTTCTCATTGTGTTATTTAGGATCTTACCACGAAGAAGATAATTGGAGTTGCTAATGAGCAGGATGGGTTGTATCATCTCCATCCAGAACATGTTATAAATGATAGCAAAAATCAGTTATTAATGACACGGCATCCTTCTACTGCAGAGTCTATGATTTGGCTCCATCACAAGTGTCTGGGGCATCCACCATTCAATCTATTGAAGTCTATGTTTCCTTCTCTGTTTCTTAATCAGTCGGTTGAGACCTTTCATTGTGATGTTTGTGAATTTGCAAAACACCATCGAGTGTCATTTCCTGCTAGCACTATTAAAAGAAGCAAACCTTTTTCTCTTATCAATTCTGATGTTTGGAGCCCTTCTAAAATGCATAGTGTTTCAGGTGCAAGGTGGTTTATTTCTTTTATTGACGATTGTACTCGGGTAACATGGATATTCTTGATGAAAGACAAGTCTGAAGTACCAGAGATATTTAT
This sequence comes from Gastrolobium bilobum, assembly GCF_033153095.1. Lineage (NCBI taxonomy): Eukaryota > Viridiplantae > Streptophyta > Magnoliopsida > Fabales > Fabaceae > Gastrolobium > Gastrolobium bilobum. The sequence goes on along the minus strand of NW_026899760.1, from coordinate 39,193 downwards.
TCGGTTTCATCACATGGTTGAGACTCAGTTTGGTAAGTGTATTAAAAGACTAAGATCTGATAATAGTACTGAGTACGTCAACCAATGCCTGTCACAATTCATTTCAGACAGAGGTATGATTCATGAGCTCACATGTGTTGATATCCCTCAACAAAACGGAGTTGCTGAAAGAAAAAATCGTCACCTCCTTGAAGTTGCTAGAGCACTACTTTTCCAGACATCTGTTCCTAGTTCTTATTGGGGAGAAGCCGTGTTAGCTGCAACCTTTTTGATCAACCGTTTACCTTCACGAGTCCTTAACAATACCAGTCCTATTCATTCCATGACTTCCTTCTTTCCTTCTGTTCCCATATTGCAGAGCCTTCCACCAAGAGTGTTTGGATGTGTTGCCTTTGTCCATGTTCATAAACAACATCGGAGTAAGTTGGATCCTAGGGCTCTTAAGTGTGTCTTCTTTGGTTATACCCCTTATAAAAAAGGATACAAGTGTTATCATCCACCAAGTCCAAAAAAAATTTGTTTCTATGGATGTCACCTTTCAAGAATCTGAATCTTATTTCCCGGGTCTTCATCTTCAGGGAGAGAACAGTTCTTCAGAAGACTCATCCCCTTCTTTCTTTGAGTCTGGACCAGTCTTGTCTACTCCTACACCTCTTCCTAGTGTGTCTGCTCCTGGTGTGTCAAAACCTTCAAATACATCAGTCTTGTCTACTCCTACACCTCTTCCTAGTGTGTCTCCTCCTGGTGTGTCAGAACCTTCAAATACACCTGAGATACGAAAGATTTTGACACCTGAATTGGTATATCAGAGGAGGAAAAAACCCATACTGTCTCACCAGCAACCTCAATCGTCTGAACCACTGGTAAGTCCTGAATCTCCTATTTCTTCCGAATCTCCTGTTTCTGATTCTAATATTATTGCCTCTCATAATTTGTCTATTTCTTCTTATATCTCTAATGACTTACCCATTACTTCTGCTTCTGATGACTTACCTATTGCCCTAAGAAAAGGGAAAAGATCTTGTACCAAGAAATCTTGTTCCTCCTGTCCCTCTTGTACTCAATATCCTCTCTCCCATTGTTTCTTCTACTAATCTTTCTGTGAAGCACAAAAGCTTTGTTTCAACACTAGATTCTATTTCAATCCCAAAATCAGTACATGAAGCATTGAAAGATGGGAATTGGGCTCAAGCCATGAAAGAGGAGATGAATGCGTTGGAGAAAAATAAAACATGGGAGGTTATTGATAGACCTGATGTGCCTTCGGCATATAAGTATTCCAGAGTAAAAAGAACAAGGATTTGACAGTAATTCGGTGATAAAAAGTAGTATTTTTAATGAATACTTGATAATCTCTCTTCAAGCACACTTTCACTCTGATTCTATATTTATGTAGGAAGAAACAAGATGATTACTGTCATTTCACGCTAATAGCGTGAATCTCACGCTGGTCGCGCCAAGATTGAAGAAAGAGAGCCAACTCACTGCCTCTTCACGCTAAACGTGCATGGTCACGCTGATCGCGCCAAGTACAGGGATCTTCAATTAATCGTCCGCGCGAATCGCGCGGATATGGCGCTAATCGCGCGGCGTCGCGATGACAGTTTCCTGAATTACAGATTTGAATAAAAACAGAAATAAAAATTAAATCTTTTGGAAGATTTTGAGCTGATTGAGTCATTCGTTATAAAAGGGAGTCAGAAACCCTAAGAGAAGGAACTTTTTGCACGGAGAAGAATACGAAGGCAGAGATCGAAGCAAGCGTTTGGATTGAAGATTCAAGCTTTCTTCTTCAAATTTTCTGGTTATTGTTTTATTCATGGTTTCTCTTTCTTACATTAAATTGTCAGACATGAATATGTCTAGCTAGTCTTTTATTATTGTGGTAAGGGTCACAACCCTTAATGTGAACCCCTTGTAGTTTGGTTAATTTTTATATTTAATTATTTCAAATGCATTTATTTTACCTTGTTCTTCATCTTATAATTCTTCTAGAACTGATCACTCTTTAAGGATTGCGAGGGTTAGGGTTTCTAATAGGAATATTAGAATTCTAATTCCTGACAAGAGGTAAGATAACTGTTCATGTATGCACTAGGGATAGGCTACATGAACCGCAAACGTGAAAGATTCACTGATTCAAAGGCTCAACTTAAAAAGAGATTTCTAAGGGATTAGGATTCTAATAGAGTTAATAAGGTTAAGATCATTAAGGAATTAAGGCTTAACCAATTAAATAAAAGATAGTGAATCGTTTGATCAATTGCATAATTGAATGTAAACATTAATTCAAGTTACAAGGTGGGGATCATAAAGGTGTTGGCGTCTTTTACCGCAATATTCTTTTAATTATTTTCTCAATCTTAATCTGTTATTCTCAACTTGTTCTAAAGACATCTTTGAATTATTCACAAGTTTTTAAATTGTTCTCACTTTTACAATCACAATTATTCTCAAATCAATTTTATTAATCCAACAAGAGAGGAATAGTTATAATAATTTTGGTGCCTCAATCCTCGTGGAGACGATACTCTACTCATTCTTTATTACTTGGTACGATCGGTACACTTGCCGATTATTCGCAACAAGACCCAATGGAAAGAAAACAGTAAGGTGCAGATGGGTGTATGCCCTGAAGTATAACTTTGATGGCACTCTTGAGAGATATAAAGCTCGATTAGTCGCCAAAGGTTACACTCAGACCTATGGCATTGATTATGAAGAAACCTTTGCTCCAGTTGCAAAGATGAATACGGTGAGAGTCTTGTTGTCCCTTGCTGCTCATTACAATTGGGATATAAATCAATTTGATGTGAAGAATGCTTTCCTTAATGGTGATTTAGAAGAAGAAGTCTACATGGAAATCCCTCCTGGTTTTGATTCTGTGAATGGAGAAAATAAAGTTTGTAAATTAAGAAAGGCCTTGTATAGATTAAAGCAGTCACCTCGTGCTTGGTTTGGAAGATTTACTAAGGTTATGATGACCTTAGGATACAAACAAAGCCAAGGAGATCACACTCTTTTCTTTAAGCACTCCCAAGATGGAAAGCTCACTGTGCTCCTTGTATATGTTGATGATATTATTATCACAGGTGATGATTTTGTGGAGAGACATATTCTGCAAACAAGACTAGCATCTGAGTTTGAAATTAAAGACCTTGGGAAACTGAGATATTTCCTAGGGATAGAAGTAGCTCATTCAAAAAAAGGAATTTTTATCAGCCAGAGGAAATATGTTCTTGATCTTCTCAAAGAAGCAGGAAAGCTCGGGTGTAAACCCTCTAATACTCCTATTGAGCAGAATCACAAGATAGGCTATGAAGAGGAGAGTCCTTCAGTTGATAAAGGACAATATCAACGGCTAGTTGGAAAATTGATATATCTGGCTCATACTAGACCAGACTTAGCTTATGCTGTTAGTGTTATCAGTCAGTTTATGCATGATCCAAAGGAGAAACACATGCAGGCAGTGGAGAAAATTCTTCAGTATCTTAAAGCTACTCCTGGTAAAGGACTGTTATTCCGATGTGATGGAGATCTTTCTTTAGAAGTCTACACTGATGCTGATTATACTGGATCTGTGACTGACCGTCGTTCTACCACTGGTTATTGTATGTTTCTTTGTGGTAACTTGGTGACGTAGAGAAGTAAGAAACAAGATGTGGTTGCCAGATCAAGTGCAGAGGCTGAATTTTGAGCTATGGCTCAAGGTATCTGTGAGTTACTGTGGCTAAATATTGTACTTGATGATCTCAAAATAAAATGTGAGAGACTTATGAAGTTGCTATGTGATAATAAGTCCGTTATTTGTATAGCTCATAATCCAGTTCAACATGATCGGACTAAACATATTGAGGTCGACCGCCATTTCATTAAAGAGAAACTTGATAGCGGGTTGATTACCACTCCATACATTCCCACTGGACGTCAATTAGCTGATGTATTGACAAAGGGACTTCCTTCAAACAGATTTCAAGAGCTTACTAGCAAGCTGGGAATGATAAATATCTATTCCTCAGCTTGAGGGAGAGTGTTGTAAATAATAGTTATTTTCTTATTTATTAATTTATTTGTTGTATTGGGCCAAGCCCATTAGGTATTAGGTCTTTTATTCTCTATAAATAGAGAACCCTTTGTACAGATTATTTACAATTCTATAATATATCAGAATACCCTTTTCAAGTCTTTGCATCTGACCAAGGTCCTAAAATATGGATGCCATAGTGTCCTACAGACATAATTAAGGATTAGAAGCAGTAGTTCTAAAACTTCGAGAGCTCAAAGAAAAATACATGTTAATGCTGATAATTAGAGATGTAAAGATCCATGTTTCCCAGGATACAACCAAAGCAGCAAATTCATGACTTGAATGCAAGGCAGAGCAAACCATACAGCCACGCAGGCAAAAAAAAAAAAGGTTCCTGAATACATTTTACCTCAAGTACATGCATAGAAACTGAGCTTGCTGAGATGCTAAAGCAGTAGCAAAGGTGGCTTAACCAAGAAATAGTTACATGAATGAAAGACCAAGGAGAAACAAAATTATGATTTTGCTAGATGAGAATGAATAATGATCACAGTTCCCAATGAAAGCATGGTGGCCACAAGGGTGAAAACTCTCTTCCAACTGAGCATCATCCCCATCTTCTCAATGAATAAAAAAAAGGTCAAAAGATACAAGAAAAAACAAGAAATGAAAGTAGAACAAGGATTAAACAAGACCTTTCCCTGGTGTTAAATCCCACACTAGATTACCCCCTTTCAAATTCATTTTGTTCACCTACTTTTGTACATATTATAAATGTTCTTAAACCAAATTGAAGGGCCATGCTGCAATCCACATATAAAGAGATGTTGGGCATAGAAGCTGATTAACAATTTTAAGGATTCATGCAATAAAAGACAATATCCTCCTCCCTTCCGATGTTATCTCATTTAGAATGCATATCTGCAGTACAGTCTAATAAAAAATAATGTTTCTACACCATACAAATATCTGACAGATTTTGTAATTTCATTCATATATGAACCAAAAACTCACAAAGAAATATGTCTCACCTCTCTACTTGCACGAGTACCAACATAGACAATAACATTCATATCAGGAAGCCACTTCCTGAATTCTTTGGCCCAGTTCGATAAGGTAGACAATGGGACAACTACAAGAAAAGGACCATTGATTTGCTGGGCATTCTGTATCAGGAAACAAAAATACATTTATCATTTTATCTATTACATTGAACAGAGTTGTAACCAAACAGATAATCGATACTTTACCTGTAAAAAACCAAGCATTGATACCGACTGAACTGTTTTACCAAGACCCATTTCATCAGCTAAGATTACATTTGTATCATTTCTCCAACTGTCAAATTGCAATGAACATAGAATTAGAAAACAAAATAACAAAAAGCATACTTTATGCATATACATACATACCTGTTAACAAGAAAATTCAGACCCTCAAGTTGATAATCCCGGAGCTTTCCACCCTTCAGCCATTCAGGTTGCTCTTCAAGTTTCCGCAAACTTTCTAAACATCACAAAACCACCGATTAAAAGCACATTTCTACAAATATAAACAAATAATATTATGTAAATGAAATGATTAAACCTGAAATTTCTTCATACTGTACTCAATAGAAAAGAAACCAAAATAACCATAGAAGGAAAAGGCCTTAGAAGACAGGGGAACTAGAAACAAATGATAAATATGGCAATCCTCATCATAAAAGGAAAACACTTATTTGAGTTGAGCCATAACAATCAAAGATTCTATCAGTTAATGGTTATAAAATACAAATGTAGAAGCGAGACATCTAAGTTTAAATTTTAATAATTTATTTGCTAATAACTCCATTTATGATTAAAGTAGACAAAAAAATGAAAAGAAAGTTAAGTTCCCTAAAGAAATATAATACTCGGTTTTATAATCACATTTTCAAACACTGATAATATTAATTGGCAATAGATAAATCACTAATATAAGGATTAAGACCTTTATATGTATAGTTTTGTCAGCCACAAAGTTTCATAGTCACTATTTATACATTCTGAAGTAAAATGGGGTTTAGAAGGAAAAGGATAAATAATCTCTGTACAGAAACCAAGAAAAACAAACAGCAGTAACTAACGGCTTTCAAATTTTCTCCTGCCCCTCTACATATTTTTGCACACCGGAAAAAGAAGATGGCATTTATCAGTCTTAATTTATTCCTCTACACAACATACACAAACTCAAATCAATCATCTCTCATCCTGCTCTTTCTTTAAAGTGCCAACAGGTGCTATTAAACAATGAATACTTAGCAATAGATTCAAGACATAGAAGTCACTCATGACATAAACAAAAAAGTACTAGGGCTCTGCTACACTACATAAAGAGGATTGTCAGCTCTTGTCTTCAACTCCAAGCAGAGATTAAAGAGAGCTATCCGGGGAAAAATTAGAAAACTTGTATCAAAACATATTAGGTATTTGTCATGTAAATTAACCAAGAATGTAGAGGACATATGGTAGAACAATGGCAAGAGCACAAACCATACAGCAGCAATAACCACGTCAAGTGTGTAGGCAAGGCAAATAATATGTGCTCAGTTTTATTGAAGAGAAGTTAAATAGGAGGCACAGAAACATGCAAATTACATTAGCATTCTGCACCAACCTCTCAGAACAGCACTGCCATACACAAGCTTATATAATACCTAACAGATACCAACCTTTGCTCTTCTTACGCTGAAGATCTACCATCTTTCCTTGAATTGACATGGCAGCCTCACGAGCCTGTTCAAATATAACAGAACAAACAGCTTACAATCTATAAAGTTTCCCTGGATGAATTTGTACAACTGCACAATGATAAACATAGATACAAGAAACAAAATATACATTGGATAGACACGTGAAAAGAAAAAAAAATCTGCATAAGAGAACCAAAATGATTCCCTAGTGAGAAAAGAAAGGAGAAAGCAACTGGCAGCAACATGGAACAAAAGGAATATATTAAAGATCCCAACTAATTAGCCATGATACAAATGTTTCACTACCAAATGCTCTGTTCCAAACAAAGTAACTGTCTATCAGTATTCGCCACTAAGTGTTCAATAGAAGGAAGCATGGACACCCAAAGTATGTAAACCTGTATTTTATTTTTTATTTCTTTTATTTTTTTGTTGATTAAAGAAGGTATGAAAATCTATGAAGAATTCAATCTCCAACTGTAGGAAAAGATCAATCCAACAAGTCATATCCCTGCCATATAGCATCCTAAATTTTTTGCATCACCAAGTCCTCATGTCCATCTTGTATTGTACCCATATCCAGAATCCTAAGTTCAATGAAAGTTTCAATCTCGTTGCAGCCCCCCATGCCATCTTATGCTGTGCACGCTAAACTACGGACCAAATTGTTGGATAATAACTTCCATAATAAGAAGACTATAGCATGCATTCCATTCAAACAACAAAATGTCCCAAAGCCAACACAATCTAATGAGAAAATTTAGATTAAATAGAAGCTACCTTATACTCATCAATAGCATGTTGAGCGAAAGCAATATTGATATCCTTCTCCCTAGTTATATGAACAAACAAAATAAACATGTCAATTTACATAATATCAATATAACGACACAAACACTGAAAAACAGCAAAAAACAATGTAACACTCACTAAATGACCTAAAACACAGTGCTCCCCAATACATAAAGATCAACCTATCCTCCTTCCTATTAAGAAGGCAATGGAGGTAGAGAGAAATGAAAATATAAATAAATAAATGATTACTAAATCTTTTGTACAGCATACCATGTCACTTCAGCATAAGATAGTCCTTGCCATTTGACCAAGTATTCTGGAATAACATTGCCGGAATTATCTTTGCTAATCCTATCTGCAATTATTCTTTCAACCTAAAAATGCAACAATCAATTCAAATACATCCGAGGTAACAAGAAAAAGGAAACACCAAAGTGATGAAATGCAGGAAAAAAACCTGACTGTTTTGCTTGATAATATCTAAATCCATCTCCTTACTCACATCATTGACCTCAATCTACATGCAGCACCAAGAAAAGATTAAAAATTAAAACAAATGAATAATATTAATATATCATGATAAAGATCATTTTTCTTTTACTTAAATGTAAATTCTTATAGTGCAAAAGTAAAACAATCCTCTTAAAAAGGGAAAATGAATGGCAAACACCCACCCCCACCCCCCCTCAAATAAAAATAAAATGATTATGCAATTGCTTCAATTTATCAGGGTAGAAACTTTCTATGCAGAAACAGAGAGTTGATAGATGAGAGAATCTAAAATAAATAATCAAAACCACAAAGCACATGACAATGAGTAAAATCGTAATTCCAATCATAAACCATACAGATTAGTAAATTATACATTATTTTTAACAATTTAGCCATCATCTCTTTTTTTTCAAATGCCTTTTTGAGGCCAATACCTAACATACTATATATTTCCAACAGATACACCACCGTTCACAATGCATAGCCCATTTTATTACACTTTTATCCAAAGGTGAGTACTGAAAAGTAGAAAGTAAAAATCGCTAATAATGATATCTTACAAACAAAAGCCAGGTTAAGCAGTTTGCCATAAACAAACTTCAAATATCAGTAAGGTGAAGTGATAAATTATTACTTCCAAATAATTATCAGAAATTATAGTTTCCCGGTCAATAAAATCAACAAGAAAGTCTAGAAAAATATATTCTAGTAGCTTGATCCATTTACCTCCTCTCTTGAGATTGCCATCCTATACCTGATGTCCTCTGTCACTTTCTTTGTATAATTCAAAACTTTCTTAAAACCGCTGAGCTGCAATCTCATATACACAGAATGTATTACAGTTCAGCAAAATAGAAAAGAGGAAAAATCTAGATCAACCAAAACAATGGAAAGCAAGATAGTTACTGGGATAAAGAAACAATGCAACAGCATAACTATTATTAGTGCACAATAAACAATACAAATGAAAAGCATACGTTTTGCAACTCAACTAAAGACTTCCACTGACAGTGCAAATGTGATTGGCCTTTCCATTTTATCAAGAATTCCATATCATTCCAATCAGGTTCAGAATCAAATAAGTGACTCATTAACATAGGCTCTGTTGATCTATTATTCCTTTGAGCCTCTGCAGCCATGCCCTTAGGCTGATGCCAGAGCACTTTCTCAATGGAGTCCCCATCATCCTCTTCAATTTCTTCCTGAAGAATATTTAAAAAAACATCATCAATAAAGATAAATCAAAAGTGTACATCAAGTAAATAGGCAGAATCATATTAACTTAGCTAAGCAATATCTCACAGTCCCATCTAGCAATTCATGCCCATGCAAACAAAAGACAAATATAAAAATGTAACTAAGAAATCATAATCTTTTTGCACAAAAGAATCTGCATTGTATATCAGAGTACACAGATCCTTTGATAGATGCAATAAACTGATATAGACTTGCAGCCATGGATGGTTGTCAAACTCACTAGTTAACTGTAGAACCGTAGTTAGTTTATGATTCTAGCTACCAAAAACACGCTTACAACCTCGGTTCTTCAAAGGCTCAGGTAGACTCTAATTAACTAGGTCAAACTGGATCACGAGTCTGAAATCGTGATCAAATGCCAAAACGAAATTCCCAAAACATGTGCGTTGCTAAGACCCTTAGCCTTATAGTTTTCAGCAAACCCTGAGCCAAGCCATTGTGAGACAGAGCACAAATGCAATGTGAGATAGAAACCAGCTTTGAGCAGTTGTGAAACAGCATCCAGCATCGTGAACCCAGCTTCTTCAAATCAATGGTGAATCATGAAGCCAGCTTCAACCATGAACTTCAGGTCTATTTCAAACTCCAGCTTTAACCCATTGGGTTATGGTCTTTGTCTTTCAATTTCGAACCCCACTGTGATTTGCTCTTTCATGGATGAACCTGCTCATTATCTTTGGTTTTGTTCTTTCATGCTCAAACCTGTTCATTATGTTCTGTTCTTTCAAGGTGCAACCCATTCTTTCAACCCACTGATTAGTGGGTTCATTGGTTGAGGTCATTATAAAACTGTAATTACGGAATGGTTTTAGAGAACCTGTTCATTCTCTTGCCTTGGTTCATTGGTTCTGGTTGAGGTCATTACAGAATTGTTATTTGTGATTGGTAATTTGATAATTCTTCCATTAGTTTATTGTCATTTCTTGCATTTGTTATTTGTGAAAGAGACCTCTCAATTGTTATATTGTTAATGATGATGATGATCAGGATGAAGACGGTGATGAAGAAGAAAATGTTAGAGGATTTGAATTTAAAAGATCATGAATTCTTGACTTTTATGATTTAATCTTATGAACTTACGATTTGGTCATTTATGTAAGGTTTTAACAAGCACTATCATACTTTGTTCTTTTGGTTTAATTTATTAAGAAGTTGGAATGTTGATTATTTATTATGCATTCGGTATTAAATTATGTTTATCTACTATGACAGTTTTTTAAAATATTATTCTTGTAACAGTAAAATCCTTTTTTTCTTATTTATTATTTCTTTTCCCTTAATCTGTTGTTCGTTTTATTTGAGTTCAACGACTGCCGACCCCAACTAATTAAGATTAAGTTGATGTTAATATTGATTGTGTAATCTTAAACTAGTAAGAGTTTACTTGTAAAGTCTACGAGACGAGGACCTCCACAAGTCTGCATAGATTCTCGGAGTGTGACAACCTTAAAAACACCTGCACCTCAGACAAAGATCAGGTGTATCCTATGATTGCAATAGCGGCGCTATCGCGCGCGATTGCGTTTCTGGTGCGGGTTGCGGCGAGGTAGTGTGGAGAAACCAAAAGCATGAAGCTACTGATTCTGAAATCACCAACTTCAGCATAAACTCTCAATTAATCAATAACCTCAAGAATAAAATCTCTCCATCAAAACAAAAAACAATCTTCACCAACTACATACAAATTCAAAACAACCTTCACCTACAACACAAGCGGCAATACCCCACTCAATACAGCACCTTGAAAGTCATAAGCCCTTCATCAAGCCAGTCCAACCCACTCATTCTCTCTCACTGAAAGACAATAAGCACATGATAAAAGGCGCCAATCCCTCACCTACATCCTTGAAAATGCTCAATCTTCTATTTATCAATTAAGAAAAACCTTCCATTGCTTTATAGAAAGTCACCTTATAAGCAATGCTCAACTTTTTGCACAATAGTTTCATGCTAAGTACAACCAATCACCAAGCAATAATAAAGAGGGAAAAAATATCAAAATAGTACATACATTAATAATCATGGGTGTTTCTTCCTACTTCGGAACAGTTTTTGCTGGTTAAGTTTTAAAGATTTTAGCCAAAAGGAGGCAAAAAGTTTAGGGCAATGTACAATTTATAAAATCCTTTGGTGCATTTAATTGGAGTCACAATTTTAGGGGCGTCTCTGTCCCTAATCTTACATTGGGATACAATTGTAATTTTTGTTTCTTTATAGTCCTCTTCTAATGGCTGTTTCAAGGGAGTTGTCATTACATACTTGTACAAAGATGGGGCAACCTACAAATCGTTCAAAAATAAAATGTTGTCATTTGTGAAGAGAACTTGCAAAAGTTTAGATTGGCGAGAGAAAATGCAAAGAAAGCAGTGCGAGAAGCTAGAGGCAAGGTTTTCGCCGATTTGTATAAAAATCTTGGGAGCAAGAATGGTGAAAAAGGTATATATAAACTTGCAAAAATAAGAGATAAGAAAAGTAAAGACCTCACCCAAGTTAGATGTATCAAGGATGAAAATCAAAAACTTTTGGTGAGAGATAAAGATGTAAATGAAAGATAGATGAACTACTTCAACAAGCTGTTTAATGGGAATGGCAATATAAGCGAGGTGGACTTGGAGGACGCTTATGATGATTTGAATAGAAGATTTGTGCGCAGAATTAATACACATGAAGTTAAGGAGGCTTTAAAGAGGATGAAGACTAATAAAGCCTTGGGACCTGATGGTGTCCCTATTGAAGTGTGGAGAGGCCTGGGGGATGTGGCAATAAAATGGTTGACCAATCTTTTCAATAAAACTCTTCAGACAAATAAGATGCCTGATGCATGGAGGAAAAATATGATTGTGCCTATTTACAAAAACAAGGGAGATATACAGAATTGTTCTAACTAAAGAGACATTAAGCTAATTAGCCATACTATGAAGTTGTGGGAGAGGGTTATTGAACATCGTTTGAGGAGAGATACAAAGGTTTCTGTAAATCAATTTGGATTTATGCCAGGAAGATATACCATGGAAGCCATTTTCTTGATGCGACAATTAATGGAAAGATATCGAGAAAAAAAGAAGGACTTACATATGGTGTTCATAGATCTTGAGAAAGCATACGATAGGGTTCCAAGGAAAGTTTTATGGTGGGTTCTGGAGAAGAAAAAAGTACCATCAAAGTATGTAAAGGCAATCAAGGATATGTATGATGGGCTACTACATGTTTTAAAGCTTGTAACGGAATACCAAGTTATTTTCCTATCACGGTAGGTGTACACCAAGGGTCGGCTCTAAGTCCTTATCTCTTTGCCTTAGTTATGGATGAACTTGTAAAGAACCACTTCAACCCAAAACCTTAAGGTGATAGGTGATGGTCTTTTTAATACTTTATATTTTATTCTCTAACACACCCCCTCACGCAAAAGCCCTTTGGGCTAGAAGCGTGGATATGACACAAGCCCTTTTTTTTTATCTGCCTTGTGCTTTTTCTTAATTCCACATGAAAGTGGGGGGCGGTGAGGATCGAACTTGCAACCTTATGGTCACTCAGGCTCTGATACCATGTTAAGAGCCTTGAGGTCACCACTCCAAAAGCTAGCTCAAAGGGTGGGAGTGCCCAAGACCTTATAAACTCCTGTGTATCCCAAGGTTCTTTACATGGTATCAAAGCCTCCCCGCCCCCCACTTCCTCTTGTGGACATTTCTTAGCACAGGTAGGTTGGGTCTGTTGCATTGTCCACTCATCAAGCCCAATGGGCTCTCGTGTGAGGAGGCGTGTTGAGATATATAGTCCCACATTGGTTGTATGTGCAACTAATGTGGCCTTTATAAGGCCATGGGCACTCCCACCCTTTGAGCTAGCTTTTGGGGTGGTGTATCTCAAGGTTCTTTACAGAACTAACAAAAGATATTCAAGAGGAAGTGCCATGGTGTATGCTTTTTGCAGATGATATTGTGCTTATTGATGAGAACAAAGACGGTGTTAATAGAAAACTTGAATTGTGGAGAAGCACGTTGGAATCTAAAGGATTCACATTAAGTCGGAGCAAGACTGAGTATCTGAAGTGTGAGTTTTTTCTGGTAAGAGATGTAGACCAAGATCCCGTGCATCTAAGTGGTCAAGAGGTACCCAAGAAAGATGTTTTTAGATACCTGGGATCCATTTTGCAAAAAGGTGGAGAGATTGATGAAGATGTAAATCATAAAATCAGAGCAGGGTGGATGAAATGACATAGTGCATCTGGGTTTTTGTGTTATTGCAAAATCTCACTTAAGTTAAAAGGAAAATTCTATAGAACAGCAGTAAGACCTGCAATGCTATATGAAGCTGAATGTTGGCCAGCACATAGACAACATGAGCATAAAATGGGAGTAGCAGAGATCTATGAAGCACCGATACGTCCAAAAAAAATTTCCAACGTATCGGACACGCGTCCCAGACGGATACGCTTCCGATACCCATTTTGCCGTATCGATCGGTCAACAAAATTTTGACACAGTCAAATCTCTTGTTTCCGTCGCGCACCAGTAGCCAACTGCCGCGTCACACCACCACAAACCCACTTCGAGCTCCTCCGCGTCATTCTCGAACCAGAGCTCCGTGCGAGCCATCTTGCTAGTCAGTCGGTCTTCTTCATCTTCCTGTTGCTGCAACACATCACCATTGTGTTTTTTTTTTTATCTTCCTTTCCCAAAACTAGCCGCCGCTTGAGATGGTTGTAGGTTTTCAAGAAAGTAAAGATTAGGTTTAGTGATATGGATATTTTTCTTAAAAGAAAAAGCCCAAGCAAGTTTTGTCCATGTAGTTTGTTTTGGTGGGCTTGGTACACAGCCCATTAATCTTGGACTTTTAGCTTGTTTTAAGTAATTATTTGTTGTGGTAAAATATCATGAAATTAAAAAGACAAGTAATTATAATAAAACTAAATAAATAATGCAGAAAATTAAAATAAACAAATACATGACGTGAATGTAAATAATGGGTGCTGTTTAATTTTCATATTTTATACTCATATTTAGTAAATAAACAAATACATAAATAATGTGAAATATATTCTATATATTAAAAATATTATTTAATACTAAGACGTATCGGAATGTATCGAAATATTAGTATTTTTTAAGTAACGTATCGAAGTCACGTATCGGGAACGTATCGGGAACGTATCGAAAATGCTGTGTCGGTATCGGTGCTTCATAGGCAGAGATGAGGATGTTAAGGTGGATGTGTTGTTATACGAGGATGAATAAGATAAGAAATGAAGATATTCGACGAAAGGTAGGAGTACTACTGGTGGCTGAAAAGATGAGAGAACATAGATTGAGGTGGTTTAGGCACGTAATGAGAAGGCCCCTGGATGCTCCCGTAAGAACAAAAGTTTGTTACCAAGAGCTCAACACAAAAAAAGGTAGAGGTAGACCGAAACTTACTTGGGGAAAAGTAGTAAAACAAGATTTAATGGAGTGGGATATAGATTGGCGGACGGTATGCCTTAGAACGAAATGGAGAAAAGCTATAAGCATGGTGGAGGGTTAGACCCGTTGTTATTCCTATGTTCCAGATGGTCATTTTTAGTCCTTTTCCTCTTCATTTCCCCCTCTTCTCCTTTTCCCTTTCTTTTTTACTTATATATATATATGTATATTATTTCTATTTTATTTATTTCTATTTTTATTTTTATTTTTATTTTTATTTTTATTTTTATTTTTATTTTTTTAATCTTTTTGTATCTTTTATTTGGGTTCATCTACCACCGACCCCAATTAATTTAGGATAAAGGTGTTGTTGATGTTGATTTGTGACACAATCTAAAACAGCCTATTGGATATAACGTTTTACTCCATAGAGCAACGATAATTATTAGTCTATCTTACAGATGTGTAACATTTAGGGAATTTTGGTAGATAGATAAATCCCAAAACATTTGCACTAAAATACAGACATTAAAAGAGATAGAAACCATGCTCAAAAGTGTGAAAAGCATTTGTTATGAACATAATTAGTAGGATGTACCTTTTGGGACTTTTTCTTCTTCCCTTCATCAGCTTCTTCACTTTCTTCACTTTCAACATATGATACTTTCCTAACTGTCCTACTAGAAGTGCGAACCTCACTGTTGCGCATAGAAAAACTTGTGGGAGCAGCAGAACGACCATTATTCTTACGTACATGCACACCTTTCTTTTTCATGCTTCTGAAATCTTCACCACTCTCACTATCAGAATCCTCAGTTGCAGATTCATCATCTTCATATTCAAAAGATGATTTAACTCTTCTTTGTCGACTGGACGCAGTATATGATTTGCGATCTCCAGAAAATTTTACACTTCGTCCAACTTTAACTCGTTGCCTTCCCTTAGCCTTCTTATCAAAGTAAGAATCTTCATTATCTGAGACATCAACATCCTCATCACTATCATCAGCTTCTTCTGAGTCTTCACCTTCCCAATCTTTATCCTGGAATCACAGTTCAACCACTTAATTATAGTCAGAAAAATCCAGCAAAACAAAACAAAAAGACAGGAAACTCGCCACAAAACTAACAGTAAAGCAACATATAATCTCTCTAAACAATATATTCACAAACCCCTCCTTCTGCCAAAAGAAAGTAAGATATTGGAATAATTACTTGATGAAAAAACATCAACAAACATTCCACACCTTTCAATATGATTCTCTAAAGGAGAAATATATACTTTGAGCTTCAATATAGGATTAGTTGAAGCTTTGGAAGTAGAATCTTAATGTTACATTACACTTACAAACATATCTTCCATATTTTCAGTAAAGTACTCATTTTCACCATAGATGTGTTCATCACATGTATACTACAAGGACTCAAGGAGACAGCCAAACAACTTGATCCAACCTAGGAAATTAAAATAGATCAAAGAATCAATGTATGGTAAACTAGTCTTGATAATTTGGGTGAAGGTAGATGTGATGTGCAAAATTTACTAAGTTCTGGAACGAAAAAGGATAGAAGTGAAAGTAGGAAGAGGCACATCATCCATTCCTTGAGTCAGATGGAGAGAAGAAACAAGGGATACAAGTAAACAGGAGGACGAGATATCTTCCTGAACAAATTAACAATATATTAAAATACAAAAGAAAAGGAGAAAACCAAAAACAAACAAGATCATTAGTGCAAAATAGCTCTCCAATTCCTCCCCATATTTCTCTGGGAGGTTCACCCCCACCACACACACCAAAGACCTGAATAAACCCCATAGAACCACAAAAAGTTTTCCTCCTTGCTCCAAATTTAAAGGCAAAATCTACAGCTCAGTAAAAACTCCAAACAGAACAATTAATTACAGAGAAAAAATAAATGGGTAGCTGTTTCTTAACATACATAAAACATTTAGCTAAAAAATAAAAATCTGAACCCAAATTTTGCAGCATCATGACCACCAATCTCCAAAAAAACAGCATAGAGAAAAAATCACATAAATTCTTTCTCCCTTTTAGGGAAAAAAAATAAACAAAAGCCGCAATTAATGAACTTCAGTTTTTAATGACCAATCATCTACTTATCAATGATTAAATTGGAAAACTGGATATTCATATCAACTGGATCCATGCTGAGGTTGACTAAATATCTATGCCCTTTATATAATGGGACAACATAACAGGATGTAAACACATTTCTCAGCATATATTATATTGAATTTCACTTATTATCTTCAAAATTATTAGACATTTACTATCCAATATGGCATTTTCATTTCATGAACCTGATATGCTTTCACCTTTTGAATTCATCTTACTTCTTTAAGTAATAAATCTTTTTAATCCACTACCCCAATTCTGTATCACACACCAGGTAGACAAAATCACGATCTTCGTGAGATTGCACAATCTTACTCTCATTCACACTTTGAAACTCGTTTTGGTGAGATCAGGTGGGATCGTAGAGCAAGATCGTAGGAACGTAAGATCGTGATCATCCCACTGATTTTATAAAAAAACTCGTAAAATACACTTTCACCTTTTATATTCATCATTTCATCTTACTTCAAGGTAATCAAAATCATGATCTTCCTCATAGGATTGAACAATCTTAAGGTTTTTTCTGCCCTAGCAATCCCGTTGAGATCATGAAGGATCATAGAGCAAGATTGTAGGAACGTAAAACCATGAAAATCCCACCCATTCATAAAAAACCCATATTTGAAGACCCACACCCACCTGACCATATAAATCCAACTCTTACCCGATTTTTAAGACCCATTTCATTTAGAAGCCTTTCGGCTAGTCAGCCACTGCTCTGGCTCCTGACCTCTTCTCTGTTCTGCTTCTGCACACGCTGATGGCAGTCGGGATGCCTGTGCTAGTTCTGGTGCTTAACTTGAGAGTTTGTGACTTATGAGATGTATGTGACCTACTTATGCAATTTAAGTTTTAATTAAATTTTAGTAGTGATTTAAAGTTATTTTTTTTATTTGTTATTTTATATGCATAAATATATGTTTGAATATAATTTTATATCCTAGGTAGGATCTTCCGATCCATATTACAATCACACAACTTATGTGTTTCCCTCGCCCTTTCAATCCTAGGTAGGATCTCGATTTTGACTACCTTGATCACACAAACCTTGTCCAAATTATACTTTTCTCTTTGTTAGAATCATCTAGTAGTCTAGTAGTATCAATTATTTTTCTATCCAGTATGCCATTTTCTTTTAGCAAACTTGATACACTTTCTCCTTTTGAATTTATCCCACTTCTTTACAGTTACAAATCCTTTTAATCTACTACCCCGAATTCTCTATCACACAAAGCTGACCAAGTTATATATTTCTCTTTATTAATATTATCTAGAAATATTATATTTAATAATTAAATTTAAACCATACATTTAAAGAAATGCTTGTCAGGAGTGCATTTAACGCTAAATACTGGATTTAAATGCAATCAAATAAAAAATATCTTAATGGATAAATCAATTAATAATAAAAAAAAATTATATGATTGCTTTCAATCACTAGCTTCATGTGGCATTCAAGCGGAGAATGCATTTTAATGCCAAATACTGGAATCTTTTTAATGCAAGGTTTCAGTTTTAATGAATAAACTAGCACAAGTACAAACAACACCCATTGCAGTCTACCAAAAGACAGAACTTATAAAAAGATACAAACTTGATACTTAAATTTCCTAAAATGACCAGAAGCAACAGTCATTGTTGTCCTTATTGCGAATTAAAAACTGCAAGAAAGGTACCCACTGTTCCGTTGCAATAAATTTTATTATGAATACAAAGAAAAGCTGATGATCAGTACTGTTTATTTGTTCACCAAACACGACAAACAACAGCAGCATGAAAAAAATGTAGCTGCTTCATATATTACACAACTTAGGACATTGACTATATTCTACGTCATCAAAATAATGCATTCAAAATAAATGCCTTGTCTCTTAGTGAAAATTTTAAACCTGGTTTAATTGCAATTTCCCCAATATAGAAACAAAGAACAACGGACAGTGTAAAACGAATTAATGTATTGTCAAACAACCAAATAAATTAAGCCCCTAACAAAGTCCAATAGAACCCTAATTAGCACATGTACACCATAGACAGTCCAACCCGACAAAAGGACATATATTCTTAATGGCATGTCCTAGTCTAAAATTATAGAGAAAGTTTAGCCAGTTAGCCACACACCCCTTAAAGGGATTTGAGTGGCTTACACACCATCCAGTTCGTCAAATTACATGTGGAAGTGTGCAGGAAAATTGTTGATGAGACTCTGCTAGATCTATTGTTAAAGTCAATAGTGTAGAAAAGGGAGAGTGAAGGGTGTAAGGGAGTAAGGCTACCATTACTTTAAACTACATACATTAGGGTTACTTCTTCTATGATTAAACCGTCTTTACCAGATGACACATCCTAGCAATACTATTGTATATCTCACAACAAAAAGCAAACTAGTATGACCAAGATATGCTTATTCTAAATCTTTAGCCCAAAAGAAGGAGCAAATCCAACACAACTCTTCTCCCCATGCAATCTAATGATCTACAGTCAGCATTAGGGATGTAAATAGGTTGGGTCAGGCTAGGCTTTAACTTAAATAGACTAGACCTGCGTAAAAAACGTTGGGTCTGACATGGCCTATTAGCCTGTGTAGGTCCCAATTTACAAGTCTGGCCTGACCTATATTTGAAAAATAAAAGCCTTGGCATAGGCCTATTAGCTTGTTTAAGCCTATTAAACATTCAACAATTAAAAGAATAACTAAACAAATATTACTTTATTATTCAAAATTATTAAAATAATACTTTTATTTATTTTATTTAAAATAAATAATATGATATAGGCCGGCCTGTAGGCTTATAGGCCCGACATGTACCAAAAAACCTATGGCCTGTTTTCTAAACAGATTCTTTTAAAAGCTTAGGCCTGTTCTATTTTACTATTTGTAATAGGCCAAGCCTGGCCTAATATAGGCTAGGTCGTAGGCCTCTGTAGGCCCGCCTAGCCCATTTACACCCCTAGACAGTATTACCAAAAAGGTCTTGATAGATGCAATTTGTACACTTAACGGCACATTTGGCAAGTCAAAATTATGAGGAAAAAAATAATGAGGGCCACAAGGAAACAAAACACATTTGGAGCAGTTGAAAGAAATACAGTTACCACAGCAAATAATCGTTCCCTCATGATTGGTAGGATAGCAACATTTAGAATCCCACGTGCTTACACAGAAGGTAAAACACAAACTATGATAATGAATAAGAATAACAACAAATAGGCAACCTTATTTGCAGCACGGCCACTTGTTGCAGGCTCAAAGTCTGTGTCATCAGGATCATCTTCTGCAAGGTATCAACAAATAAAAAATTAAAAATGCATGACAGGAGTACATCTCTATTAATAACAACAGAACAAGGGCTAGATTAGTAGTTTTCAAGAGTAGAACTTCATCATACAGAAACATTCTATATTTAAATACAGTGTTCAACATACCATCTGCTTCATCCTCTTCTTCATAATCAGCATCACCATCATCACCTTCAGCATCATCTGAAATCCTAGATTTTCTATGCACACGTCTATTGACAATAGCAGACATCCGTTGAGGCCAAGAATTTGATCCAGTGGGTTGATGAAAACCCCTGTAATGCAAAGAGTCACTCTGCTCTTCCCCATCCTGCTCATAATATTCATCAGACAACATCTCTTCAGCAGGAACATCAGAATGACCTCTTGAACCTTTTCCTGATTCCTTTTGTCCATCATCATCTTCTGAATCTAATCTTTCCCCTCTTCCTTCCGACCAATTATCTTCAGACATACCTGCATTTCTATAGTCTGATCCACTTTTTGATTCACGCCCTGATTCAGAACCATTCTGAGGGCACATAGGTTGGCAGTCCTTCCAAAATGTAGAACCCCACCTTCCAACTGTAGCTGTTTTCCTGCCAGTAGTCTCAAGGTTTGATTCTCTTGTACCAACTCGATCATCAGCAGTTGCCTCGTTTTGCAGCCCACTGGCACCATCTGGTTCACCATCACTCCCATACTGTTGCTCCGTGTTCATATCAAATTCTTTATCACTAGAAGTTGCATCAGCACATTCATTACCACCT
The DNA here is from genome assembly GCF_033153095.1 of Gastrolobium bilobum. Lineage (NCBI taxonomy): Eukaryota > Viridiplantae > Streptophyta > Magnoliopsida > Fabales > Fabaceae > Gastrolobium > Gastrolobium bilobum. The sequence goes on along the minus strand of NW_026899760.1, from coordinate 18,327 downwards.
GATCTACGGATTCTTTCAGAATTCTGTCCTTGGCTTTTATCTTCCAAGATACTATGTGAAACTGCATTATGTGAAAAGTTCTTAAAGAAAGCCATCCTGTCATGAACCTTAGAATTTCTTTTACTTCATTCAATCTCCTCAATGTAAGAGCAATTAAACATAACTAAAAACCCGGTTATATGTCACTTGCTCATTTGGTTATCTTCTGTCTCCACAAAGTCTGGACAAGAGAATGATAGATGATCAGTCGGACCTTGAACCATGCTCAAGCAATTAGCCATACAATGATAATATAATACTAAACAATGCAAGTAAAATTAACTAACAAAATACAAAAACCCATATTACAATCCTCCAACAAGTTCAAAAGAACGTAGAGGAAATGAATAGAGACAAAAACAATTTGCATCTTATAAACAACCAAGTATACTCAGCTGTTACTAGCAGAACAACTAACCAGTAGCATCAGTGAGTTGAAATCCCTTGCCAAACCACTGGTTAATGAGCTAATAAAAAACAAAACTCCTGTTATAATTTTTTCCATGTATCTTCTAGCAAAACAAGTGCGTGCCAATTGCACATGAAATTCAAAAACTAGTTTTGTTCAGGTTGAATTCAAAACCAGAACTTACTAAATTTGATTTCAAACTTGAAATACGACGTAGAAAAAAAAAACAAGTTCTTTCCGCTTTAAAATAGAATCACATTGATCAAGGGGGGAAAGGCAATACTTGAAACAAATGCTTCAACGGTCAAAACCGAATTCCACTAACCCCCGCGCTGGCCAAAATGCACGAATTCATCACCATGCAATCAAAAACAAGCTCAACAAACAAAAAAAACAGCAAAGCCGAACCAAAACTGTAAAACCAACGGATCAACAAGTAAATTTTACAAGAAACGAACGAAGCTCCTCGCCACTAAAACCCCTACGAGCTTCGGACCACGACCTAAATCCGCAATCGGAAACCTAATTCCGTAAACCGAATCACCAAAACACCAGGAACGAATCCATGCGCGATTACAGCCAGAGCTAGAGGCTCACCTTTCTACCTCAAGGAAGCGAGACAGAGTTCGGCCAATTTGATGAAACAGAGGAACCGCGAAGAACGGAGGTGCGCAGGTTAACAGTCGTGCGCACCTTCTCCGACGAAGAATCTCCAGAAACCGAATCGCCGGCGGCGAATGTCGACGAAAACAAGTCGCGAATATTCGGGTTCCCGGTGGAGGCTAAGCTGCTCGCGAGTGAAATTCCTAATGGCCGTACGGCGGAGACAGCGGCGGAGAATCGCCGGTGCAGCGGTGGCGGCGATTATAACGTCGGATTATGAGTAGAAAAACAAAGCGATTTGGATTAATCGACGACGATGGTGTGCTGCAGATGAAAAGGGTGAGGAGAGAGAAAGAAAGCCTTGCGCCCCTTATTTTTCTAGAGAGAGAAAGGGTTGGTTTTTCTTTTTCTTTTTCCCTCTAAGGAGACACAAAGATATATAAATGAAAAGAAAAAAAACAAAATATTTACGAGGTTTTTATTTGTATTCTTTATTTTTTTAGCGGTTTGATTATTTTTGGATTAAGTTTTTAAGATATTAGGAGTGCATTTACTGCATCGAAGTAGTTCAGTTATGGAAATTAATTTGATTATGCTGATTTTAGAATTGTGGATAAAGAATTTAAAAGGAAGGATTTAGTTTTGAAATTGTCAAATAAAATGTTCTATTTGGATATTTGTGTACACGTCATTTGCGGCTGATGTATTATCATACATGTAGTACTAAGCACAACATATTTAGTTAAATAAATAGGGATACTAAACTTATTGAATCACAATTAATCTATGTTACTATGTAATAAACTTTTTCATTTCCTAATATATTGCAATACATTCCATTTATTTCATGTCCATTAAATTAATTATATTAGACTTTCTTATACCTCACGTTATTCACACTTAAAACTTCATATACCAAAGTGACATTAATCAACTACCCGAGTTTGATAATCCTATACAACCTCGAATAGAAACAAAACGAACAACATCTCAGCTGTACTTTGGACAATTAGGGATGATTCCCAATTTAATCATAGGTACCTCATTCACAAATAAGCATAATCCATATATAACATAAATTATCCACTAATTTAACTTATAATTCATCCATAGATTCTTACATAAAGGCTTCTTGCCCTTACTTTATATCCATATATAACATACATGAATTTTCATAAAGGCAACATGACATAATTAATAATGAACCACATCATTGATTCATCTTTGACATACATCATGGCTACATTAAATTACATAAAGTTCATATACATGTTTCTCTTATCAAAATATATAAGTCTTATACAAAAAGGTACATAGCTACTCTCTATGCTCTCCAAAATACATCATCCTCATATAAACTTCATTACATATCATTTACAACAAAATGGTAAACACAAGCATTGGCAGACTTAAAAAAATTTATTTATATCTGCATATTTAGTGGCAGGGGTTCAACTGCCCCCGAAAATTTATTTTTTAAAAAAAAAATTAAATATATTAAAAAACAAAAGAATATAAATAAGAAAAGAAAAGAAAATTTTAACTTAACATAAAAAAAATAATAAAGAGTCAATTAAGCTATTACAATAAAATGATTACAAAAAGCATTCTTCGATTACAAAATTAAGTGTAATCGAGCTTTGATATAAAAAAATAAGTGGCAAGAAATTCAAATGATAAGTGAAAGAAAATGGCCTTGAAGGCCGTAGGCATGTGAGGATGAAAACAAAATTTTTCAAGAGCGGAAACACACATGCAAATTAAGATACGTACTTTAGGACGTAATGATACCTTTGTTCGTGATTCAAAACTCCAAAGTGATAAGTGTAAGGTTTGAAGGTTCAAACCCTCTAATGTTGATCCACACCACCCTACGTCAAGATGCAAGAACACTTCTTAAAAGCCACCAGTCGAACACCACAAGGAAGGCTAGCTAGGCGTCCTATAGGAGAGAAGGAGGCTTAGGTTTCAAGGTGTTTAGTTGAGTGAATTTTCAGCATGAAGACTCACAAAGTGGCGCATGAAGTTCTATGAGAAGAGGCTAGGTAATTTTCGAAAAACCCTTAAGAGAACCTAACAAAAGGATGCACACTTGGAGATGAGAGAATGATTGAATTGAATCAGATTTTTTCCCCAAAAATCTTACCTATGTAGCGCCCAATGGTGGAGGAATAAGTGGAGTTGTTGCAATTCAAATCTAGCCAACAACTTCCTATCATATCCTCATGAGACTAAGTCTATACCTAGTCAAAAATATGACTTAATAACCATCATATGGCCAGCCATTTGGTGCGCCCTTATTCAGCCCAAAAATAGTCCAAATACATTGAGTAGTTGCAATTCAAATTGAACCAACTCACTCACTTATTCTCTCAACAAACCAAATCTGATGGGAGCTTATTTGGTTGAGCATATGACCATCAAAGGATCACCAAATCAGCGCCCTAATCTTGCTAGAAGATGTCCAAAGATCTTCTCTTGATACTTGGAATTTGATCAATCAAGATCCCATCTTATCCTTTTGTTATGAAATAACCTTTCACAGCCAATTCAAATTCAAATTCAAATGTTCAAACATTTAAATTCAAAATTCAAATTCAAAATTTAAATTCAAAATTTAAATATTTGATAATTAATTTAACTAATTAAATTAATTAATAATATCTTGGACCATCCAAGCCCATTACTACCATGCGCCCTTTCCCTCTTAGGTGGGCTTCCAAACTTCTTCTTGGGCTAACAACCATTATTAAGCTCAATACCTTTAATGCTATATCATCAAAACAGTAAGGTGTTAGTGTGTGACCCATTAGGCCCAACATAGCCACTGACATAAACGGGTTTGGGCCCAACAAGCCCACAACCCATTTAATGACAACACAGAGCACTAGCAATGCTTTGTTGCCCCAGAGCTAGTTAGGTTAATGACATGATTATCCTATTACATGTATTTGGTTATTGTATGTATTTTTTTTCGTCTCGGTTACCTTTCCTTTAAACCTAGGGTGAGAATACGTATCAACCCTTGCGGTTTAGGGTAAGCTTTAATTCGAAATAGGGAATCTTTAATTTACTGACTCTAAAGGCAGATCATCTTATAATCTCTTTTACTATGCATAGATTCCCGAGTCCTGTAAATATCATCCTGATTTCTCCGGTTTACAGATAACCTAATCCCTTACAGAGATTTGACGAATTCCTTCAGCCTATCACCCTAGGCCTGTGCTCTTTCAGGACATGCCCAAAAGTATACCTATGAGTCTCCGTGTTTCAGGCAGATGAGGTATACAATCAAAACATGCCTTCTAGAACACAGTCTAGGTGACAACTTATGGTCTAAGGAAAGACATACCTAAATATTAAGATACTGCTCTAATGATACTTTTGTAAGATTTCCTCATATAGTCTCTTTATGGGTCTTTTCAGTGCGAGCTATACCCTTATAGGTCCACCCATGACTTTAGCTAAGACATCTCCATATCTGTAGCTCATGAAGTCTTTACCTTGTATCCGAATACAAGTAGATAAGTCGTGCTAGTCTTACCCAAGATTACTGATCCCCAGTCTCAATGTCTCTAGACTAGGAACATAAAATTAGGAATAAACATTTGGTATCCTTAAATCCTCATGATCGTGATCTCATCACAGATACTCAAGAGATACCTATTTTATTCCAAGGGGTTTATCCAGTTACTCATATAATATATTAACAATAATATTAAGACAAAATATGAAACAGGATAAAGAGTGCTTATTATTTATTTGCGACAATATAAAAAGGTCCACATATGTCCTAATCTAATCAAAAGATTGTCTCTAGGACATCCATATACTAACAATAAGTTCTCCAAAACCTGAAAATTAAAAGTGCAATAAGCTTTTGGTTCTGTAAATAGAAAACAAAAAATAAGGATGAAAAATAAAAGTACAATAGACAAATTTAGATAATAAGATATTTTGAGTTTGGAAATTAAAAATGTAATTAATATTTTACCCTAAAGATAAATGACAAGTAATTTAAAGGGTAATACGGAAATTTAATTGAATAAAGGAAATAAATGTTGTACCAAAAGTGAAGTGAAATAATAACTCTGGTTATAGTGTGTTTGAATCATTTAGTACCAAAAGACAAATTTATTACCTAACAATACCTCGCTCGCGCATCAAAAAATGGAGGAACAAATTAATTATTCAGCGATAAGGAACTTGATAAAGGAGATAAACGGGTTGGGTGATAGTCTTGGAAATGATCCGAAATCTTTTAGAGGAGTTGATGAAGTTTCAAAGTCCAGTATACTACAAAGGATTCGAGCTTATTTGTGAATTCACCCCCCCCCCCCCAAAAAAAATTAGTGTCTGCACTTGCAGACACTTGCCCCAACGCAGGTCCGCCTATGATCACAAGTCTCATGTTATGTAATAAATCACTATGATGACCTCTTGCCTTGTGATGCTCCAACATCATCAGCATTAATATTTGAAATATGGTCCCCACACAGGATGAGATAATAATCTTAGTAAATTAGGAGTCCTTAGAGGATTCCTCCACCCCTAAGTTCATTTCTGGTGTAAAGCAATAAAATAGAGATAATACATCATATATATATATATAGAGTAAACACCTTTTTTGGTACCTGGCAATATCCACGAAATCCTTTTTAGTCCCTGGCAATAAAAAAAGACCAAATTGGTCCTAAAATTGTGAAAAAAGGATCACGTTAGTCCTTCTGTCAACTCCTCTGTCATGGTCAAACTAACGGTGCCCATGTGGCACGTTAGTCTGCTGACGCGGACTGGACGTTGAAGAAGAGACGACGTCGTTTAGGTATCTTTTAATTTTTTCTTTCTTTCTTCTTCTTCTTTTTTCTTCTTCTTCTTTCTTTCACCCATTTCCTGGTTTCTGAAGGATATTTACTTTTTTTTTTCCTTTCTTTCTTCTTCTTCTTTCTTTCACCACTGCAGTGACCATATTTTCACCACAAAATTCATCTCTATCTTCTCTGCAGAGCCACGAAGAAGCCATGGATCCCTACAAGGTAACCTTCTTCGCTTTTCTTTCACATTAGATTCCTCAAATATCAAACATCTCCTTAAACCTTCTTCTGCTTTGAAGCTTTACTTTTTCGAAGCAGTAGTCCTGATCTACATACATTCCCATGCTTTTCCATTCCATTGCTCTTCTATGCTATCTTCTATGCTATGTTATGCATGATGCATCCCTTACGCTCCAACACCGACTTGCATCGCATGGATCATCCCCCAACGACAATGACGTCGTCGTTCAGGTCCCTCCCCAGCTTCATCAATCAGCTAAACGACACTACAACCGTAGAAGGAAACGAAATATGTGGCCTTCTCTATAAATGGGTCAATTACGCCCGAGGGTGGCGCCCTCGTTGGTTCATCCTCCACGACGGCGTTCTCTCTTATTACAACCGCGAAATCGTCCACTCCGTCTCCAAGGTCATCGGCTTCCGCCGCATCGACGCCGCCACACATAGCGATTCTACTCTCACCCACTGCAAACCCCTCGGCCAAGTCCACCTCATGGTTAATTTCACCTTTTGATTAATTCTTCTCCATTTTTTTTCTTCTTCTACCTAAGCATTATTGTATTATCATACAGTACTAATTAAACTTCATGCACATGATCATTATTGTTTCTTTTCGTTTCATTTCGTTTGGTGTTATATATAGGTGTGTTTCGTACGAGAGCACAAGTCAAATGAGAAGAGGTTCTGTGTGTATACTGGAATGAAGAAGAGGCTCCATTTGAGGGCGGAGACCAAGGAGGATAGGGACACGTGGGTGGAGGCCATGCTCTCCATCAAGGACGTGTTTCCTCGTACGTCCAACTCCATTGTAGAGTCAATCTCAGAAGCAGAGTCAATGGTGATTTCCACACACAGGTTGAGGCAACGTTTGTTAAAAGAGGGTGTGAGCGAAGCTACTATTCAGGAAAGTGAGAACATCATGAGAAGCGAGATATCTCACGTTCTCAGCCACAACCACTTCAATCTAAACCTAATTGACACGGTACATAAATGCACACACGTTATTAATTAATACAATATGATAATTGATAATTGATATATGATAACCATCAATGTGCTAGCTAATTGTATTCAATTCATGCAACTCTGTTTTCTAGACAGAGAGGGTTGATCAGGTTGAAAGCCAAAGGCAACAATATTTAAAGGATGATGGGGATTCCTTTATTTCAATGCTTGAGAATGATAGTGGTATATGGAAAGTTAAACCTTTTAATTAGAATCCATTTTTTAACACATTTTAATTTTAATTTTTTAAACTGTTATCGTGTTTCGAACAATGTACGATTCTAGAAATGAGTTGGCTTATAACTATGTTGTGACTTTATGACTACACAACAACCTCATCCGGCGATAGTGGTGATGATGATGAGCGTGGGGAGATTGATAGCAAACGAGATATCCCATTGCCATTTATTACCCTTTGAAATGTCATGTGTGACTTCAAAGAAACCCTTTGCACTAGCTCCCATGGCCTGAACAACACGTTCTGGGATCCTTTCCCTATCAAAGTTTGCAAGCTTCTCCACTAGATGATAATGCTCCAGAAGAATTGGACCTGCCAAAACAAAAAACAAAAAAATTCATTTCTCCAAATTCACAACCACAAAATCAAAATCAAAAATCAATTTACTCTGTTTCAAAATTTTCAATAGCATATAGATAATTGATACCTCGAGATCCAACGGATAGCGATGAGTTATTGTTCCAAACAGGAGCACCATAATTAGTGGTCCAGAACGGAGAATTGAACGCGCTTGATGGACGGTGCTGCATCAGGAATCAGTTAAAATCTTAATAAGTGAAAGCAAACAAAAATCTACCTAATTAACGAACACATATACTTGATTTACGTGTTAAAAGCGAAGACAAAGGATATGACAGTTCTCTTTAAAATCTAAAGTTAAATAAGGATTAAGGAGATGTTTGATATTTGAGGAATCTAATGTGAAAGAAAAGCGAAGAAGGTTACCTTGTAGGGATCCATGGCTTCTTCGTGGCTCTGCAAAGAAGATAGAGATGAATTTTGTGGTGAAAATGCGGTCACTGCAGTGGTGAAAGAAAGAAGAAAGAAAGAAGAAGAAAGAAAGAAAGGAAAAAAGAGAGAGTAAATATCCTTCAGAAACCAGGAAATAGGTGAAAGAAAGAAGAAGAAGAAGAAGAAAGAAAGAAAGAAATTAAAAGATACCTAAACGACGTCGTCTCTCCTTCCAGGCTGTCCAACGTCTAAGTCGCGTCATCACACTAACATGCCACGTAGGCACCATTAGTTTGACCGTTACAGTGGAGTTCACAGAAGGACTAACGTGGCCCTTTTTTTGTTATTTTAGGGACCAATTTGGTCCTTTTTTATTGCCAGGGACTAAAAAGGACTTCGTAGATATTGTCAGGGACTAAAAATGGTGTTTACTCATATATATATATATATATATATATATATATATGTATATATCCATGCAATGCATTTATCAAACCATTTCTCTGGTCCATAAGCCATCACTGAAATGCTCATATCCATCAATTCTACTGGTAAGAGAACAGATAAAGTATGATTTACACAAGGAATGGTCCATCTTGCAGCATACAAAGTATAAGAATGGTCCCTCTTATGCCTCACACAATGAATGGTCTATCTTGTGTGGTACACAAGGCAAATACACATACCATGCATTATACTACATTGCAATGCAATTACATACACCACATATAAACCACTACTCCCTTAGAGTATGCTGGAACAGATAGGGGATAAATCGCAAGGTCTGAAAGCTTACCTCAAGTATGCTTCCTATCCAAGCTTTCTTTTGTAATCAAAGTGTCCACAACACAAGGTCAACACTAGTACCACCTATCATAAAGGTGTAAATATGGTTAGTAATTCATATCATACAATAATCATCAAGTTACTAATTATACTTCACTAAGAAATCTAACTTAGCAACTTACCACAATTCTTGAATAATTCAAGAATGAAAATCTTGATACACAGGTTGATCTAATGATTGATCTTCCACTTAATCACCAATATAATCCAAACTATAACATCACGCAAACATGAAACAACCATTATACTTCCATTCCAAGTCTTAAAACACAAGTATCCAACACTTTGATCATACACCAAATCTCACATTACTTAGGGCCTAAGCAACCTTACTTTGTTCATAAATTCGATATTTCTAAAAGTGACACAAGTGATGTTTTCATTACTTTTCCTTTGCCAAGAACAATTCTTTAACATATTTTGTGAAGACACTAAGGTTCATTTACATCACAACATCATCAACCATGGAACCCTCATCAAACCCACACTTTATTCAAGACCAAAATTTTGAAATGCATAAAGGATTGGTTTCATGATTTTTTTCACCATATACACTTCATAATCATTTCTTTTCAATGGACCAAAGTCAAATTCAAATCCTAACTCAAGTTGGTTACTATTCATCGATGAACCCTAGATATGAAATCATCATAAATCTCCATTAAAAGTTAGGTTTCTTATCTCAAAATCACTTAGAAAAACCAAAGGAATGATTTCTCAAGGATTAAAGTGATCCAAGAACTCTCCTAGCTCCAAGAACGCCAACAAGATACCACTTTTATAGAGAGTTTTCTCCTCACACAAGGCTTTTCAATGCTAATTAAGAGGTGGGTTGTGTTTGTTGGAGGGAGAGGAACAACTTTTGTCTCAAACACTTTTTGATTTGGAGGCTTAATCAAAGAGTTGTATTTGTGAACTTTTCATTTATAGATGAGGCTCTTCTTCGGCCAAGGGAGTTGCTGCCTTACGAAGGAGAAGAAAGAAATTGAGAGAAAAATGTCTTATTTAAGTGAGTTTTGACTTAGTCAACTAAATTAACTAGGAAGTTACCATTTTACCCTTAATGAAATTGCTCCAACCTCCTCTAATCCTTTAATTTGATCATCTAACATTTATTTCAATATTCACCAAAATCATTTAATAGTATCACACTATAGTATTTCAAAATTTTGGGTAACTTTTGCATAATTATAATTTTATCCCAAAACTTTCACTAATTGCACTTTTGCCCTGAAAAGTGACTTTATTCATATAATTAGATTTTTTTTTCATCTTATTAGCCTCTTCTAATATGATTCCCTTATTTCATAGGATTAGGTGGAGTGTATTTCACAAATTAGCCAAAGTCCGGCTAATTATTTTACCAAATAACCATTTTGTCCCCAGTGGTGACTTAACCTTTAAATCAAGATTTTAACTTAATTAATCCTTTAATCATGCATCGTGTGTTGAATTGGTTCTTCACATTATCTAGTAGGGCCTAATGAACTTATGACTCAGCTTCCTCATTCCAAGAGCACACCCACACCAGTCACCGACGATAATCTTACAAGGACATGTTCCACTTCATTAAATTCAAGAGGTCTATGCTTGTAAAAGTACATAACTAGTAAGCCAAGTAAAGATAAGAGAGAGTTATAAAATGATGTAAATTGTTGAGGATGTAAGAGCATCCTAGTTTGTTGGGCTAAGGGTTGTCATTCCATGTCTATTAGTTACCCAAGTGGTGTGCCAACCATGTGTGGAGTGAGCCATGGAATAAATGGGATATGCCCAATTTCTGGCTCTGCTCACAAGCACGCTTGCTTCAGCGAGAAGGGCCAGCGAGCTAAATCAATTGGAGACAGAAGCTAACTCGAAGCAGGGGACTCCTCACTCATGTGCTCGCTTGTGCGAGCGAGATGTTGGCCTCTCTCCAACAATGGAGGCTACGAGGAAACATAGCACCTGGGCCGTAACATAGCCTAGAGATTTAATTTGCTTGTTGTAGTGCTCGCTTCAGTGAGCTGAGCAAAGTACTCGTTGGGGAGCCTTACACGAGCTGTCGAACTCGCGTAAATTAATTAAATCAGGTTTATTAAAATTTTGTAGTAAAGCGTCAACCTGAGTCGTCTCTTAAGGAGCTTGCAAGGAACTTAATCGCTCAGTTATAAAAATAAAATTAAAAGCAAAAATAAAAATAAAAATAAAATTGAAACCAAATGAAAATAGAAACTAAATGAAACAAGAACTAAATGAAAACGGGAATCAAATAAAAAACGAAAACCAAATAAAAATGGGAACTAAATAAAAAGAGAAAATAAGGAGAAACGGAAATTAAAGAAAAACGAAAACGAAATGGGGGGTTTTAATATGATTGTAAATTTAAACGGAAATGAAAAAAAGAACAATCAAATTAAAAGCAACCAACCCAAGAATTAGGATTCCAAGGATATCCATCATTGGACAAATAATTACCAAATCATGGTGACCCTAATCGAATTGGAATCCCTACATTCGCTTAGGAACCCCTATATAGACAATCACCTAGCGTTTGGTCGAATACGATGCGTCTACTCATGCAATCGCGGAGTATCAACCCGTTCGACTTGAGTTCATTGGGTTAATGTTGTGCAATTTCGCAATCAATTAAATCACACAAGTACACAAGTACACGTGTCAACAAGTAATAAAGTGGATGTGTGAGTCTAGATATCGTTCCCACGAAGAAAACTATAAAGTTGGGATCAATGTGAAGCCATCAAGGTAACAAAGATAATTTGGAAGAGGTTAATGACTAATTAAACAATAAAACTAATAATTAACTAAAAGAATGCAGTAATAAAATAGGTTTTCCAAGTATTAAAGATAGATTGGGATTAATTTCCCCAATATTGCAATTTCACCAGAATGCAGTAACAATGCTATAGCAATTATCCAACCGGTAACCAGAACACTAATGCATGCAAGGGCTCTCACCAACTCTACATGTATACTAAGTCCCACATCTCTATGGCCAACATAGTTATGAATCATTAAGTGCAAGTTCCATTTGATTTTATGGTGTGAATGATCTCTCTACCCACAATTAACTAATTAAATTAGTTAAACCACAATGCTTAATAACTTTCTGAGTTCACCTATATCTCTATGGCCCAAACCCTAAGTATCTTGCAGCTCTCTCTCGATAAGTCAACAAGAATAAAGACAAAGTAAGCACTTTATTAAACAACTAAAAGGACAATCATATAGCAAAGTTTAGGCAAACTGATTACATCACAATAAGGGTACTCTATCACCCAATCATAACAATTTAGCCCATACTTGGGTGGGAAGAAACAACAAAGAAAGAATAAGATTCCATAAACTAAAGTAAAGAAAACAAGGAAGTTGTTGTAGCACTGCTCTCGCAGCTACCGTAGGCTCCACCACCATCATCCTTGCTCCAGCCGCCGGAATAGTGCAGAGATCCACCAGATTTGATGATCTCTCTACCAAACCCTAGCCTCACCCTTTGATTCCTTGAATTTCTCTCAACGAACCCTCAAATTCTCTTTATGTGTTTCCCCCACTTTCTCTCTAGGAACTGATTGAATGTCTAAAGCATGTGTAGCGTTTCTAGCCTCCTTTCTGTGTGTAGGGTTCGTTCCTTTATATACTTGATATTCTGGGCCTCAAACAGCTCTTCAGGTCCATGTAAATCATCACTCAAAGCTGCCTTGTGATTGATTGAGATTGGCACTCTGTTTTGCTGTCAAGCTGACAAAGCATTCTTTCCTTATTTGATGCAGCTATGATTGAAGATACAACTGTGTTTTGCTACAACGCTGATTGAGAGATTCTTTCCTTATTTGCTGCAGCGCTGATCGCGCATAATGCTGCAACATATCTCATCAGATTCTTTCCATATTTACAATTCAGATTTGAATCTGATCTGTAATCATTGATTTGATGAAGATAATCTTGTGATTTCTTGATGATCTTGAGCGCGTCTTCAAATCAGATCTTTTCGTACACGTTCAGAAGCTTCATCAACCAAATTGGGCTTGGATCCATGGTTTGTTGGTGCTGATGTCAACAGTATGTACTGCTGACCTCATCTTCATTGCTACAGCACTGCTTCCTGATGCTAAAGCATCAACCTGCAATAAAATAACAAGTGCATTTAAATGTTTCTAAAACCCCAATTTATGCCCAAATTCTCATTATTAACATAATTCTCCATTAAATCATGAAATCGTAGAATTCATGCATTAATCATATAAAATCAAGAGAATTATATGCAATCATGGTACCAAAATATCACAATTAAGCCCTAAAATAACTCTCTTTTAGAGAGTTATCACACTCCAAACTCAAAACGTTGCTCGTCCTCGAGCCACAAAACACTCCTCAGGTTTAACATTCATCAACTCAGTAAATTTTGTATCAAAGGCCATTGTTGAGATTCTCCAGATTGCAGCAGCATTGCTACAGCATTGTGCAGTTGATTGTTGATCTTCAACCATCATCCTTACTTCAACTTCAGTATTTCTTGTTGGCTTCATCTTCCCATGGATTTATAGCTTTTGGATGATTCAGTGTGTGTGTGCTAGGAGCTTGCTTCTCATGTTGATCCATCTTGGAACTTCAAACTAAAAATCATCGAGTCTAGTTACTTGATTCATGCTCTGTCAGGATTGAATCCACATCCGTGGGCACAAGATTTGAGGGAACGAGTGTCCACCTTGCATTTTTAGCTTTGCCTTCCTCTCTTCTTTTTCTTTTTTTTTTCTTTTTTTTTTAGTGCTTTTTCACTTAGTCTATTTTTGGGGTTTTCCCCTCTTTTCTTTTTCGTTTGTCTCTATTTTCTTGAGGAAGAATTCTTTGTGCATTGGTACTTTGTAGCTTGGCTTCTTTCACCCTTATAGCCCTTAAATCTGTTTCATGTGATGGGATTCAAACTTAACAAATTGTTGAACCCTAAACCCTCTTCCGCTATTCATTCCTTAATTTCTCTTCCCTTGAATTGATCCTTGTGCTTGAATGGTTCATCCATTGGCCTTTTACCCTGAGTTGGTTCTGCTTTTTCAAGTTTGACTTGGGTTTCCATTTAGACTTTGGCTTTAAACCACTGACTTTCATGCTTACCCAGTGCTGTAGCAATCCTGTAACAATACAGATCATAACAGAATAGACAGAGATACAACAATACTTTCTCAATGATTTGCTAAGTCCTTTATCACTCTTAACTCAGCATCAGTACTGAGTTTCCATCTCATTCTTAACTCAGCATCAGTACTGAGTTTGCTTCTTAAGTCCCTTATTTTCCTTTTATATTTTGCCTAACTTCTTTTATTTGAAATAGAAACAAACTAAAATAAAACAAAAATTTAAACCTACATAGCATACAGATTCCTTACTAATATTTTCCAGTAGGTACAAAAAGATATAGACAAGAAAGAAACAAGACAACCTGGGTTATTATTGAATTTTCAGAATGGTGGAGTCCCTTTGTTGTAGGGACTCCAAACTCAATTTCTAGAACAGGGTTCTTGTAAACATGCTTTGGGGGACTCCAAACTCAGCTTTTTGCTGAGTGCTTTCAGGATTTCATTCAGGAATTAAACTTGACTTTCTTCCCCTCAGCACCTTATTCCTTCTGCCACAACTATGATGTAGCAGTGTTGTAGCAATGCTGTAGCAGTGTTGTTGCAATGCTGTAGCAGTGGAACCTTAATTGCCCATAAATTGCACCTACATCAACAAAAATTATGAGTGTAGAATCTGTTTGCTCATATATCCTAATCTAAAAATTGAAATTCAAAAATTTAAATGCAATAAAACTAAAGAAAAGTATAGAAACTTCCTAATTGATTTGGGTTGCCTCCCAAAAGCGCTTGTTTTATAGTCTTCAGCCAAACTTTCGTTGATAATCAAGGTCGCTTGAAACAAAGGAAGAAGAACAACTTTGAATCCTTGGTCAAACTTTTCTCGCATGTAGCCTCCTCCTTCATCTTGACCTTGGGATTGTCCTTATCTTGGTCTCCATCTATTTCAAGAATCATCTCACTCTTCCACATATCTTCCACAACCTTTGGGGTATCAAGGCATGACTCTTCAAGATATTGAGAAAAAATTGGGTCCTTCTTCATGTCAAGGACCGCAAAATCTATTGGGTGTGCAGAGTTGCCTATCATCATATTTTCAACAACATCAACTGATATTTTCATGACTTGACTAGGCACTTGCAAAGTCATCTTTGTAGACCTTATGCTATTTATTCCCATCTTTTCTAGTAGATTCATGGGTATCAAATTTGCATTAGCCTCAATATCACATAAGGTGCTATTCTCTGGCACATCATCTTGTTGCTTCTGAAGTCTTTGAGGGAAGGGAGGTGGTGGTCTAATTGTCCTGTTAACTTGCTGACAGTGCTGTAGCATTCTGTTCTGCGATAGCAACTTCAGGTGCAACATGTTGTTCTTTTAATTCATCTTCCATAACAACCTTGCCTCCTTCCTTCTGAATTTCAGCTTCCTCCTTCAGATTGTGGTAGTTCTCTATGGACTCTGGTCTATCTACTGCCTTCTCATTCTTTAATGCTACAGCTTTGATTTGCTCATATCCAATGCTTCTTGGATCTTCAATATTGTTGGGCAGTGTTTCATAAGATATATCTCTCACAGCTTCCACCAACTGACCCATTTGAGTCTCTAAGTTCTTGATTGATGCAGTTTGATCTTGGATAAGAGCATCACTTCTTGCCATAAAGTCCTTCAGTATAACACCTCGCAATTCTAAATTAAGTTATAAAATATTAAATGAGTAATTAAGTGAAAGATTAGTGAAAATCCAAAGATTTAAGCCAAAATACAAAGAAAGGGCAAAACGGCAATTAGCCAACACGCAACCCTAGGAAGATAAAAGTTGAGTAGAAGGTCTCAGATGATAGAAATAACCCTGGAAATGGATTCCGAATAAAAAATTGAGTGGACAGGCAAGTTTCAGAAAAATCAGTGAATAGTGTTTTTCGCAGGTAAAAATATCGCGGTACGATTGCACCGTAAAACGTGCCAATTGAGTTTTGAGCTCTAGGTTTCAAATATGAATTATAAATGGTTTATTGAGTTAGGAAATACGATTTTTGATAAAATTTGATGGAATTAAGTCAATTTTGGGAAGCGTGCCAACGACGCGCGCAATCGCTTAAAACAATGTTTTCTCCGAACGACCGGAAAACTCCGGACTCATCTGATCAAGTATAATTAAAGGAGAATGGTTAATGTTAAAAATTAGAGTTTCTAAATAGGTTGTGAATTTACGGACGTTTAGTGGAATCGTAGAGAAATTCGGATGAGTTTTAAATCGCGTGAGGTGGCGTGGTACCCACCCCATTTAAAAAACACTTAATGCACCTCATCACCACTATTCATCATCACCTTCTCTCCCCTTCTTATGCCAAAACCGTGATCCTCCCCCCAAATAACCCCATTTTTCATTCAAATTTCAATTCCTTCTAAATCCATCATTTCTTAACCAAATCAAGCGATTTTTGTGTTGAAATTTGTTGGAAACAACCTTCCAAACACATTGGTTGTATCCATTAACCTTGAAACCCTCTCTTTGGTGAGATATTGGCCATTTACAGCCACGAATTTTGGGAGAAAGTTGGAGTTTTGTGGTTGTTTGCTCAAGCTATTGCTTGAGGATTAATTGGAGGAGTCTTGTGACTTGATTGTGGGTAAGATTCAACACCTTTTATTGGTTAATTTGATGATTTATTTTCATGAATCCTAGACATGGTTTTGTTGATGTGTGATGTTAGAGAGCTCAATTGGAAAATGTGTATTAGAGGATAATGTCTTAGAATGATGTGTTAGAGCTAGAAATGCCATGAAAATTATTGATGAAAATTGTGAAATTTTAACTTAGAAATTTTGAGGAAAATCATGACTTTGAATTTTGAAATCTTGTTGGGCTTTGGTTGGTGAGTTGTTGGATAATTATATCTTGATATAATGGTATTGTAGGAGGTGAGGAATGATTAAAATTGAGTGAGCATTCTTTAGAAACCCCTAGTGTGCAATTCGGCCATAGGGTGTGTTTTAGGAGTTTGATGTTGTTTATGTTGATTGGATGATATATCAAGTGTTGAATGATATTAAAATGGGTTTTGTTGTGGTTGGAAAGTGGTAGAATCAAAGGAAAATAATAAATTGTATTTATGGACATAAAAGAACCTAGAGTGAATTATTTTGCAAAACGATGCTTAAAAGACGTAAAACGAAAAAATGGCACTTGAATTAGCCTCTTGACAACCTAAGAGTATGGAATAGAATGAGAAAGAAAATTTAGAAAAATAAACTTTGAATTTTGCCTTCCTTGGCTGAACCTCCTTGAGGGAGGGAAGAATTTTGTGGTTTTCGCGTTCTGATGGAAAATGGACGTGTACTGATGATGGTACATGACTATGTAGGTTGCCGTACGTTGAAAGGAACCCCGAACCGTGAGTCGGTGGATTACCCTTGGTCTTGGACCAAGTGAGTTGAGGTAAGTCGTGGAATCAATGCAAGTATAATGTAAATTTCATGAGTTTATAAGAATTTTGAGTAATTAGGGAATGTCCTCTGTGTAGGCATTCCGTTGAGTAACAAGTTTGGAAAATAAGCTGCTGTGGAGCTAGTGAAGAGGCATACTAAGGTAACCTCTTGGTACTGGGGCTTGTTCCCCTTTTCTGTTCCACCATACCCGTTGAGGGTAATTGTAGGAGTATATATGAGTAGTGTAGAACAACATGAGCATGCATGCATTATCACAGTGGGTACTTATGTACCGAGTCTCTGGCCAGTAGACAGTTAGCCTTCGGGCAGTGCGGACTTCCACTGGATAGGTCTCCGAGAGGGAGTTCCAGTTGACCTAGGGTCGTGGTGTGTGATCCGGATAGGAGCACACTAGGAATGTCTCGGGTGTTATGGATGGTTGGTGCATCATGGTTGTGGTTCGTGGAACACACCTTGGATGATACCCGTAGGCTTATATATGCCGAGGACGTTGCGTGGTATTGGTAGCTCATCCCGCTTCGTCGTATTTTATATCTCGATATTCCCCAGTTTCTCTAAATCCTTTGCTATATCCCGTTTTGAAAGTGGTTGTTTTATATTATTTATATGCATCGAAGTGAACCGTTGGGCGGAGTTTTCTCCAGAACCTCTGGGTTACTGAGATATATTCGTATATCTCACCCCGTCTTGGGGCATTTATTTCAGGAGGTAGCAGTGGCACAGGAGCGGCGGGCAAGAGGCCCGTAGGATGAGTCATGGGAGCATTGTCATTATTGGTTCATGATATGTATATTTTGCCTAAGTCTAGTTAGTTGTTATGTCATTCAAAGTTATGTTTAAAGTTGTAAATTCAAGTTCATATTTCAAGTTGTAAATTCA